>NC_069503.1:332066733-332154233 GCF_027579735.1 Bombina bombina
AAAGCACTTTAAAAAATACTTTACATGTACATTACATACAAAGGTGGTGGCATACATGAGTTGTCTGAAAAATAATACAGTCTATATGTGTGTGTGTGTATATGTATGTATGTATGTATATGTGTGTATATATATATATATATATATATATATATATATATATATATATATATATATATATATATATATATAAAATTTCAGCATAAAGGAGCGCACTTGCCGGGTCTTATATCAGTGGTATTCTTTAATACATCAAGAGGTAACGTTTCGGGGTCATTAGCCCCGTTCTCAGACCTTTACAAAGCAAAACAAATTCAATACAATATATACTTTACCCACCACCATCACCAGCGACTAACTGGATGTGCCCCTGGCATCCTGCACGTACTACTGCACAGATCCGCTGGTTGCCATAACAACCGGAAGTCGCCAACCTGTCAAATAAAACAAAACAATATGAACATGTACAAGATCATTAACAAATCTGTGGTATCAGTATTATATACAAAATCAACACTAGTCTGCAGCAATTGCTATAAGTATGAATGTGGCAGTATAATATATAGTAAGCCATTTAATCCTGATCACTACATCCTATCTCTTACAGTAAAGTCCACTATCAAGATAGCTATGAGTCCCTGAATATTGCCCCCACAAGTTATATTAATATTATTACTGGCAAATATGGGATCTTAAAGAGAAACATAATATTAGAGGAAACAGTGCCAATCCAAGTAGGTGTTTAAACCCTTGGGGGCCAGTGTATTTAAAGTGAAGATCCACTTCGATTCCTTCTGTAAAAGTAGTTTGGCCCTGTCTCCCCCTCTATTTGATTTAGAAAGGTGATCAATAATAATATATCTGAGATCCGCAGCCATAGTGCCACTTATCGCAAAATGCCTCACAACTGGCTGGTCAGATTCTTTTTTACAAATTGCCAGACTAATAGCAGCATGGTGGTTGGCCAAACGGGTGCGTAAAGTATCCACTGTCTTACCTACATAAAATAAACCACAGGGACAATGCAACAGATATACAATAAACTCTGTGGTGCATGTGACCTTGTGTTTATGTATTTCTTATTTGAATGTGGATGTACAAACGACTTGGTATTATTCATTCCATTGCATGTAGTGCAACCAAGACATCTATAACACCCTCATTTAGGGGGATTAATCCAAGTACTAGTCTTATAGTTCTCAACTGGATCAACCTTGACCAGTTTGTCTCTAATGGATCTGGCTCTCCTATAGTTCACTCTAGGTGGTCCCATCGTTGTGAATGGTAGAGTAGTGTCTTCACAAAGTTCCAGATCTTTTTTATGGTTGTAGGTAGATGCTTTATTTCCGCAGTATAAGTGGTAAGGTAGGACATTCTATTTTCAAATGGCCGTTGTTCCCTAGTCTGAAGTACATCCTCCTGCATTGCATCCCAGAACTTTTTTAGATGGTTATCAATATGTTCCTCCCGTTAACCCCGTTGGAGGAACCTCATCTTTATTTCCATCAATTGCTGCTTAGCCTTTATAGGATCACTATTATTGAGAACTACTCGTTTAAATTGTGAAACGGGTAGTGACTTTTTAAGGGCTGGTGGATGACAACTAGTGGCTTGTAATAGTGAGTTTCTGTCGGTTTCCTTGCAAAATAAGGTTGTGCATAACCTATCCTTCTGTTTATAAATTCTCAGGTCCAGGAAATCGACAGCTTCTGTACTGTACAGTATTTTAAATTTAAGATTAGGGAGGACCTGGTTCAACTGTTGGAACCATAACTGTAACTCCATTGGCGATCCATCCCATATCAAAAACAAGTCGTCTATGTAACAACAAAAAAATGAAATGCTGGGGTGTTGGAGTAACTGTGTATGATATTGTTCAAATTCAGCCATGTAGATATTAGCATACGATGGGGCCATACTCGACCCCATCGCCGTCCTGAGTAATTTTTGATAAAAAAGGGTCTTGAATCGGAAATAATTAATCATTTAACAAAACTGGAGAAGTTCCAGAACCCATTTCATATTCGGTCCAACGTAGGATATCTGCATAGATGGTTAAGTACAGCCTTCAAGCCCTGGTTGTGTGGAATTACTGTATACAGGCTAACCACATCCAATGTGACAAGACATTCTGTTCCTTTAAGTCCCTTGATATTCTTCAGTTCCTTAATCAGAGACAAAGAGTCCAAAAGGAACGACGGCATATTCCGTACGGTTGTAATATGAAATCCAAGTACACAGCGATAGGTTGTAGAAGAGATCCAATGGCCAATACTATCGGTCTCCCAGGTGGTCATGTGGCATGTTTGTGCACCTTGGGTAGTGTATAAAACACTGGCATCCTTGGGAACTGTACTGATAGAAATGCCATCAATTGTGCATCAATCTGTCCTACCGATAGCTCATTCTGCAGAGATGCATCCACCTGTTTTTTTAAAGGTGCATATAGGGTCTCCTGGAAGTTGTCTGTAGGTGTTAATGTCCTGTAGCTGGGACAACACTTCCTGTTGGTAGTACTCATAATCCAAAAGTACAACGGCTCCCCCTTTTGTCAGCTTCGCGGAAAACAATATCTTTGTTGTTGCTTAATTCTTTAAGAGCTTGACTCTCCAAACGAGATAAATTGTTTCTACAGTGTTCTCTTGTAGTAGAGCATGCCGTTCCCAATTGGTCTGCTAGAAGTTGACTGTAGGTTTTAATGCTAGGGTTGGAGCTTGAAGGGTCAGACCTTCCTTTTGCTCTAATCTTGCAGGACATTCAGGTCTGTGTTATCAAAATGTTATAAAAATGTTCTCGTAGCCTAAGCATCCTCTCAAATTTCTGTATGTCCAAATAGGTGGGGATCATTGAAGTCTGTTGGAATAAATGAGAGACCTTTATTTAAGACCCTTGATTCTATTGGGGTTAGAACATAAGAGCTGAGGTTTAGGACTATGTCCTCCATCAAAACCTGCGTTGTCTGGGGGGGGGTCTTCCTCTTGATCCCCCCCCCATCCTTATGTGTGGCCTGTGCCCCTCAAGTTTTTTGAACGGGCTACTACACCCTCCATATTGGTAGGCAGTTCTGTGTGTAGTGTTGTGGCTATATATATATATATATATATATATATATATATATATATATATATATATATATATATAGTTGACAATTATTTTACTCTAACTAGTCAAGCTTCAGTTGAGTAGATGGTGCTATTAATAATATTGATCTGTTCCTTATTTCTATGTGTTTATTATTATTATTATTATTATTATTATTATTATTATTATTATTATTATTTTAATTCTGGTCAGTATAATGTCAGTAATGTGTATTAAATATTATAATTAATTGCGTAAACAGTTTTCCAGTGCATGAAATGTATTTAATATTAAAAATAGTTTAGAAAAAATAACTTTTTCAACCTATAAATACAATGTACTTTATTTTTTTATTATTGTCAAAAATGAATAAGACATCTGAACAATAATAGATGGAATACATTTACAGGCAAAATGTTTTAATTTGCATTATATATCATGTACAATACCCACCTGAGTTCTAAATAAAAAATTATACTCTCTTTGTTGTTACATTTTCTTATGCTTTAGAATTAATTAACTAGGTTAAATATTTGTAGACGTTTTGTGGCTGCATAATAGTGAAGTTAAAGCTTAGTTCTCTTAAAATTTTGACATCAATAACATTGAACTATTAAACCAATGCATTATGAGGTCAAGTTTTCACATTTTTCTAACTCTGGATTGCAATGACCAATTTTAAATAAAGTGACCTTAATTAGATCATCAACTACTCATCTTTTCTTCCTTCATCCATAGCCTGTTTGCATAGCATTTCAAAAACTTTACAATTTTGCATATATCATCTCTCTGTCAGTTGCAGCTTTTAGCTTCTGTGTTTTTTGTAAGTCTTTTTCCAAACTTTTTATTTTCTTGGGGATTTGGATAATTCTTCAATATTAAAACAAATAAGACTATTTTAGAAAATGCATCTGCATATTATTTTCAGTCAATCAATCGATGAATCAATTTATATTTACAATGCATTTTTATTTTAGTGTTTGTTTTTATTGAGGTTCATAAGTATTAAAAATGTACAAAATAGTGAGGATTACTATAGAATATCTAAGCCTCTTCAGGCAGCCTCCTTATCTCAGTTCTTTTGACAGACTTGCATTTTAGCCAATCATTGCTGAATCATAAATAACACAGAAGTGAACACAATGTTTTCTATATGGAACACATGAACTAGCGCTGTCTATCTGTGAAAAACTATCAAAAGATGAGATAATAGGCGGCCTTCAAGGACTTAACAATTAGCGAATGAGCCTACTTAGGTTTAGCTTTCAACAAAGAATACCAAGAGAACAAAGCAAATTTGATAATAAAAGTAAATTGGAAAGTTGATTAAAATGGCATGTCCTAACTAAATCATAGAAGTTTAATTTTGACTAGACTGTCCATTTCAAGCTGCTATCTAATAAGACAAGTGGCTATAAAGGAAGTACAGTTCAATATATGTGTCTCATGAGAATATTAAAGGTGACAGTGTGCAGAAGACAGCTGTCCTAGGTTATATCATAGCAATTATAAAAAAACAGGGGGCTCCTAAATATAATTGGTTGACCCAAAATAAACCGAAACAAGATATAGTGAAACACAATTCTGACATTTTGAAGCAAATAAGAGAGAGATAATTTTAAACAAGGTAAGTTTGACAGTAGCTATGAAAAGAGTATCAATCTTCAAGCTATATAATATGTAGTAGCCATATAGCTATATTTATAATGAACTCTAATAACAGGTTAGCAAACCTTAAGTATTCAATAACAGTGAGACCACTTTTGGGTCTAAAAATATATCAACTTTAAGTATATGCTTCCTGGACTTACCTAAGCTACTTTGGACTTTTCAACTGTTCATTTTGGGGCTAAGGGAGATACCATGGTATGCAACAATGGAGTATACTATTTTATAGTACTCTTACTCAATTCCAAAACATTGTTACATTTACTAAGCATCCCCTTATGAATTATGTACTGGTTAAAGGGATACTAACCCCACATTTTTACTTTCATGATTCAGATAGAGCATGCAATTTTAAGCAACTTTCTAATTTACTCCTATTGTCAATTTTTCTTTGTTCTCATGTTATCTTGATTTGAAAAAGCAGTAATAAAAGGTTAGGAGCCGGCCCATTTTTAGTTTAGCACCTTGGTATAGCTTGCTGATTGATTTGCTACATTTAGCCACAAATCAGCAAGTGCTACCCAGGTGCTGAACAAAAAATGGTCCGACTCTAAAGCTTACAGTACTGCTTTTTCAAATCAAGATAGCATGAGAACAAAGAAAAATTGATAATAGGAGTAAATTAGAAAGGTGCTTAAAATCTCATGCTCTATCTGAATCACGAAAGAAAAAAATTGGGTTTAGTATCCCTTTTAAATGTCAATTACAATAATCTACAGTATAACCAAATATCTATTGAACTGCCAGGAGATCATGGCAAAATAGAACTCTCAATAAATCTAGTAGCATTGAGAACTTCTTTGATAAGATGCACAATAAAGTTTGACTGTCATATCTAGTTGTATAATGGTTCACTATATAGGAAGGTAGATCTTACTCCACGACTAATCATACTCTAGCTAATGAAGGTATAGCACTTCTATTAGTTATAATACAGCCGTGGCAAGAACAAAGGGTTGTTAAGAGTATGAAATTCTAGCAGTATGTTAAAGTGCCATACATCTCAAATATAGAGTTAAGTTTCTATTTACAAACAATATGCTTAGTATTATCTGTGGCACATAAAAGCAATTTACATATAGGCATATATCATTATAAGTATATAATAAGCCTGTATAGCTCAAAATACAAGCATAATGTCCAAACAGATATCCCACTCTAACCTTCCAGTAGGCAGGTGTAGCACCCCAGCAAAGCATGTCCTCCACAAAAACAAGTGTACATGACTCGAGCTGCAATTCAAACTCCAAATGGGTCCTACCAATCCACACCGGCACATCTAGAGTGCATAATATTCCTCTAACTACAAATACAGCCGAGTGGTGAGGGTGGGTGGCCAATTTTCTTGGAGATAACCCATTTAGAAGAACCTTAGGGCCACAAAATAGATTATCATCTGCTCTCTGATCCACCTCTGGTATGATGATCTCAAGCTTGATGGGCCAACATGATCAGCATGGACCACTCTCAGGTTGTTCTCTGTGGAGAGGGACATAGGATCTATCAGTACATCTGAGGCTGAGATCTGTTAAGAGATACATACTCATTTGTTTCCTCACGGGGCTCAAGCTGCTGCTGCTGGGATAAGAGGTCTCTAGAATCTTATCTTTCGTCAACTTGTGGGTAAGACCATTCCTTTCCCTAATATCTGTGATATTCAGTTCCTCGACATAGTCCAGGCATGGGGGTTAACAGCATCTGACCATGCTTAGCAAGCTGTTTAACAGCTTATTTTCAAAATCAAATAGTAGGCTATGCAGGATATCACCAAACTCCTCAAAGTGTGTAGAATTATCAGAATGAGGTTATCCTGAAATGTGGTATTATACAAACAACTAACTCTCAGGTATAGAGGGGGGTTAGGATCAGGGTTATCCTGCTAGACAATGAAAATATGTGTAGAATTGACATTTAAAACAGGGATACACACTTGTTTTGGGCAATATCAGTTTTCTCCACCTCAGGTTCAAATCATTAATGCTACCCTCTGGATGAGAAGCCAGAAAGTAGATGTTTATCAAGTTTTGGTGTTTTCTTCACAAGCCTGTAGAAAAACTGTCTGGTAAGTTGGCTCTCACAGGAAGTCCCCCATATTCACTATGCTCTAAAGTATGGTATATAACTATATTTGAGATTGAGGGTGTGCATTGGGTGTAACTCACACCTTAATTGGTTCTATGATACATAAATAGGAGACTTTAGCTACAGATCAGTATTACTTGCCTGAGGAAACCGAGTGGTTAGCTCTGAGAAACGCGTAGCGTGTTTTACTGACTGATTTTATCTGTTCATTTATTGATTTTTATATAAAGCTCTTTTTATACACTGAAGTCTCCTATTTTTTCATTTGAAAACCGAAAAAAAACCTTGGAACAGTTCATTGCCAGAGTGTATATGTGCGCTGGGCCACTGCAATATACTCAGCAAGCTGCATTAGCACTATAGTGTGCTTTTCACTGTGTGAGTATCCTTCTAAAGGGAGTTGTTAGTGGGTGAATTAATCGCTAACTGATCTGCACTAGGAGTCGCACTCTGTATATTTTCCATTTTTACAGATTGCAACAACAATTTATCAGGAGGTGCTGCCCTGGCATTTGGTGCACAGTCAACTGGGACACTGCTGAGTTCCCAGACCGCTTACCTTGGCATTACCTTTGCCTTCAAAATTTGTGAGTATAAAATTTATATCTGATTATATTTGCCCAGTTCTATATTGGCTACACTAGGAGGCGCCCTTTCTTCTTGTATCATAACTATATTTGAGACTGTTTTATAAAAAGCATAAAATAATTTTATCAAAATAATGACACACATAAAACAAAAGAAGGTTAAAGAAACAATGTACACCAATTTTCATATAACTGCATGTAATAGACACTACTATAAAGAAGAATATGCACAGATACTGATCTAAAAATCCAGTATAAAACCTTTTAAAAACTTACTTAGAAGTTTCCAGTTTAGCTCTGTTGATGAGGATAAGAGGGACACCCAGTGAAAGGGGCTGGGAAAAAAGGAAGTGCAGACACCCCCCCCCCTTCCCTTCATATGAAAAGACAGATAACATAAACCGGAGCCAGCAGGAGTCTGTAAACGCGTGTATACATCTGACACTGTGGGGCTTGGTTAGGAGTCTGAAAATCATTACAATGTTATTAAAAAAATAAGCAACACTATACATTGTTACAAAAACACTCCCAGATGGGCTATATAAATGGATCATCTACAAAATATTTATGCAAAGAAAAAAATCTAGGGTACAATGTCCCTTTAAAAGAAATCTGTGGAACACTGTTAAAAATATGTGTATTTTTATTTAAAGATAAAATGTGTCGGCATGTTTTTATACCTAAGAACTTTACTCTGTGATTTTCAGATTTTATATTTTAATTTAGCAAAACGATAACTTAATGGATTGCTATGTGGAGTGTATTTTTATTTTGTGTCTTTGTGTTTTTTTTATTATTTTAAGAATTACAATGTTATTGATTAATTATCTACTTATTTTTGCTTCAGTCTTATTTATAAGGTAGTAATTAAGTTGTTTTCACTAATTATAATGTCACGAATGACATTTTTTTTTCTATTCTTATGTAAAATTATTTTTTACATGTGGTGAGAGAACCATATAATTATCATGTCTAAATTTAAGATATGAATCAATGGGGAAAATCACAAATAATTAGTTTACTGGTTTAGTTTCCTGCATGAGGTCTGAAAGAGAATGTCAATTTTAACTAAAACTCCAGCTTATTTGAACTTTTTGATTAATGTTTCTTTCCAATATATTAATTCAAATAAAGAATTGTTACTATGCAACAGCTAGCTAAACTTTGGGTGGGGCCTGTAAAAGAAATGATATTGTAATAGCACAAAGAACAAGATTTACATCTCAACCACCCATATGCATCCAACACACAAATGTATCTCTTAACGGGAATGGAATATAAATGACATATTTTGTGCAATTCATATAGTAAATCAAATAACTTTTGATTTTAAATGTTCGGAAATGTATGCATGTTGAAGTTACAAAAACATACTTGTAAATGATATAAACAAAGATTCTAAGGCTACTCTCTAAAATACAAAAAAGAAAATGGAGATTTGGACCATTCATTTAATGAAGACTGTAAGGGGGAGCTAGAGGAATTTTGTTCTTTATATCCAATTATGTGTATATGTGTTTTATGTATGTGTGTGTGTAAATAAAGCACCATTTTTGGATGAATGGAATTAATTTTCAATTTATTTAGTAGAAAATGTGAGAGTATTGTAAATAATGTTTGTAATGCAGCTCTGTACTTCCTGGATGGCAGACACTTGTTCTATTTAAAAGAAATATATTGGTTTACTTGATGGAAAATGGTTATTATTGTCAAGCTCCCACCCCTTGTACCTATTGTTATCAGATTCCACAGCGCTATAAATAAAGTTATGATATGCAAGGTAGCATTTGTAGGGAACAAATTGATAGAGGTCCCTGAAAAGAGTAGCACTTTTGTAAATTAGCTCTCATCTGGGTGATTTACAAAACAGCTGGACTCCTAGGCTTAAATGCTAAGGGGGATAAAGGATATGATAAAAGAAGGAGAGGAACTTAAGTAAGAAAAGTTTAGCATATATTGTATGCATCCCTAAACAGTAGAGTCTTTAAGGAGCGCTTGAAATTTTCAAAACTAGTGGAGAGTCTTGTGGAGCAAGGCAGAAAGTTCCACAAAATAGGGGCCATTTTAGAGATGTCCTGTAGATGGGGATGTGAAGCAGTAATGAGAGGAGGAGAACATGAGATCATGAGCAGAATAAAGGGGAAGAAAGAGAGATTATCTGGAGACAAGGTCTGAGAGGGGGGAGTTGTGCTATTGAGGGCCTTCAAGGTCAGTCAGAATTTTTTTATTTATTCTGGAGACTAGAGGAAGCTAAATAAGGTATTGACAGAGAGCTGCAGCAGATGAAGAGCAACATTTAAAGAATATCAGCCTGGCAAAGGCCATCATTATAGATTGTAAAGGTCATAGCTGCTAGGGAGACCAGAGAGGATGGAGTTGCAATAGTAAAGGTGGGAAATTATGAGGGAGTAAATTAAACTCTTATTTGGGTCTTGTCTAAGGATGTTTCTAATTTTGTAGATTTTTTAAGGTGGAAACTGTGGGAATAGGCCAAAGACTGGATATAAGAAGTGAAGGATCTTATTCAAGTGTGACCCCAAGACATTGAACATGAGGGTTAAGCTAATGATGTTATTATGAACAATTATACAAAGGTGGGGGTAGAGCTCAGCTTTGGACAGATTTAGCTTAAGGTCGTGAGAAGACATCCAAAATGAGATATTAGACAGTTTATTCACATGAGTTAGCAAGGAAGGGGATAGTTCTGGGGCAAAGAGGTAGATTCAGGTGTCGTCAGCATACAATTTATATTGGAACCCATAAGACTTTATTAAGGAGCCTAATGATGACATATAAATTGAGAAAAGAAGGGTTCCGAGGGCAGAGCCTTGTGGTACCCCAAAAGAAAGTGGTAAAGGGCAGAGGATGCACCATATAAGGCTACACTAAAAGTACGGTTTGACAGGCAGCAAGAGAACTAAGAAAGGGCTGTGTCACAAATGCCGAAGGATTGGAGGGTTTGGAGCAAGAGAGGGTGGTCAACAGTATCAAAGGCTTTAGACAGATTGAAAAGGCTTAATAGAACTTGCCTTTAAGTAAGTAATTAGTAACCTTGAAATTGCTGTCTCTGTGGAGTGTTGGGGTGACAGATCGAGGAGGAGTAGGGAAATAGAGTAGTAGTTGGGTGGGGAGGTTGGATCAACAGGTTTTTTGAAGATAGGTGTGAATAGTGCATGTTTAAAAAAAAAGAGGGAAATATACCAGTGCTGAGAAAGAGGATAGGAGTAAGGGAAGGAGAGAGGGAGGAGAGTAGCTGTGAGGGGATGGGGTAGAGGGAACAGGTAGTGAGGTTAGAGGATCATATAAGGGCAGAAACATCTTCCTCAGTAACAAGGGAAAAATAGCTGAATTTGTGGGTTTTGGATGATTGCAAGCTGTTGAAGGAGTTGGAGACTTGTAGTATGTTGAGAAATTATTTTGATTCTGATGGAATGAATTTTGTTGTTGAAGTGGCTGGCAAAATGTTGAGCTGAGAGGGAAGTTGTAGTAGGAGTGGGCGGAGAAGGTTATTGAAATTGGAGAACAGACGTTTTGGGTTTGAAGAAAGAGTAGAGGTAAGAGTAGAGAAGTAATGCAGTGTAGTAAGCGTTTAAGATGAACTTGTAGTGTAAAAAGTCAGCTGAATACCAACTGAATAAAGTTGTAGTATGGAAAAAAAAAAGGTTAACAAACCCATTCCACTTCTGTCACAGTCTAGCCACTCCAGGCAAGCTTGTGACTTAGTTCAGTAGGTAAACATAGATAGATAAAGGCCAAAGGACCTCAAGAAAGGGGTTTAATTAGCACTCAATCCTACTGCTAGTAAAGAATTAAAACATACATTTATAATTTAAAAAGTTTGAACAACACGACCTTATTTACAAAAAATACCTAATAAGAGTCCACTTGTCTCCCTGTTTCCTGGCCGATAACTGCTCCCTCGGCTTCAGGTGACTACTAATGTTAAAAACCAATAAGTGCACCAAAGTGCTTACTTTTAAAAACAAACGCGTTTCGGCTGTTTACTACAGCCTTTTTCAATGTGGCAATTGTTCAAACTTTTTAACTTATACTTATTAAAATGTATGTTTTAATTCTTTACTAGCAGTAGGAATGAGTGCTAATTAAACCCCTTTCTTGTGGTCCTTTTGGCCTTTATCTATCTATGTTTAGTTTATCTGTGGGGCTAGCACTGGATATTCAATCCTTTTATTCCTCTACAACTTACTATATCTAGTGCCAGTTCTTTACTCCTTTATATTAGTTCAGTAGGTGCAAGGATTAACAACACTCTCTAGTCTATCCTAGACTTATAAAAAATGCCCAAACTCCCCTTTATGCCACCCACACTAAACTATCTCTAATCTGCCAGCACTTAAAATTGATTATATATGAAATCTTAAAGAATGCAGACTAACAAATTAAATCCCAGAATACAATTTAGCAAACAATAACCTAAAATCACAGTATAAATACTACCAGTCTCTTTCAGTAACAAGGTTCAAATATTAGATAAAGGCAAAAGCTTAATAAAGGAATGATTTATTATGCAAAAAATAATGCACAATGCATTATTAATAAAAAGATGTTAACAAATAGAATTGTACACAAGCAAACAGTTTTAAAAATAAAAAGGAGAAACAGAAACCTTATACTTTACTAGCTTTAGTTATCTGTGCCAGGGAGATTGGCAGGAAAAGATGGTCACTAAAGCTGTAAGAGCCTCCCATGTAGACTGAACAACTTTTATTGTTAGACACACACTTTTATACCTGTTTCTCTGATGTCAAATTGCTTGACCCAACCTCTTTCCAGAGGGGCTAGGAAACCCTTCTCTTTTGCCAGAAATATCCACTCCCCTCTTTTTTTGACATATCATAAAGTTCAGAGTCTTTGACTGAAATGATAGAACACCTTATAACTTCTGTTTTACATATTCAGCACATACACCTACATAAGCAATTTCCCAGTGACATTATGAGAATTAGTTTGGTACCAAATATGACATGTTGTCATATTTTCATCATCTAGTGTCATAATATGGTTAAAAGCATGTCTCAAGTTATACTAGTGTCCTCTGATCGACCTTATCTAGCTCTGGGTAGAGGGCACTGCTTCTTGTCTCTTGTGCTGACATTTTACTTACTTAATGCATCAGTAGATATGCAATAACATTTGGTGGCTTATCTAAGGTAAAACACAGCAACACATTTCTTCTGAAAAAAATGTTTTTAGCACACAAGCTAAAGAAAATTAACCCATTGGCATCTAAAATATGAGGTATTCACGACATATATAAATATGACATTTGAGGATGCACTCCTCTATTGGTTGAGGGGTATGCTTAGTGTTTAAACAGTTTGAGGCTCTGGGAGGACCTTACCTTCTTTGACGGTGGAGGAAAAGGCAGAGGTCCAGTTAGCATTAATCAATGAGGCTATGTTTAGCTCCATTCCTAAAGGGATACTGTTGGAGGATTGCTGTATACTGTGTGGTACAATAATATACTTTAATATTCTTTGAAATCACTGATGTCTGTGTGCTCTGCTTAAGGGATCCTTAATATTCTAATTAAATCAAGTTAAAGCTTGTGATATACTAGTTATCCATAATTAATTTGAAACGTTATGTGTGAGCTAAAATCTACACATGTTCAAAAAATGCCATAAAAAGATTGGTGTAAGATGGGGCCATATTCGACCCCATAGTGGTGCCTACAAGCTACAAAATTAAAAAAAATACACAAATCAGAAATATTTTTTTGTTAAGCACAACTCAATAAGTTGCAATAAAAATTAAAATAGAGGGTTTGGTTGTAAATTTTTTGCAGCATCCAACCCCCCCAAAAAATGCTGTAGAGCTATTATTTGTTGAAGCAAATTACCCCATGTACTAAGGCCAGTGCAGACAAAGTTGTTGACTTGAGTGTGTAATACCGTCCCCTTATCTCCTGTTAAAAAAAAGATTTATCAATTACCCGAATGAATGTGTTCATGGTGATTTCTATCCACCAACTCAGAGGTGGCAAAGAGTATAAGAAGCAGTCGGGTGACTGCTGCTTCTTACATTGAACGAAGCAGGCTTGCATGTGCAAGCCTGCTTCGCAAGGGCTCAAAAGCAGTATATTCTGCTTAGTACATTGAGTCCAAAGTATCTATAAATTTGACAATATGCTGTAACAGAGCCTTAAGCAGAAACAATTTGTCTGCCATGTGGTGACATTATGAGTTTATGATTTTTGCGAGGTGTTATAAATATTTGTAAAGATTATCATATGAAACCCTGTACAAATGCAAATCTAATTATCTTGTTGGTTTCCTTCAGATAAACCGCTACATCAGATAGCTGAGTTAGTAATTTTGAAGAATAGTTGTCCCTCCCTTGTTGGCCGGACTGATGGTAAAGGATATGTCTTGTCTTATGGATTGTAGGGAATTCTTTTATTATGAGGTAAATTACCTCACAATTTATAACCACTACTTTTTTTTTTTTCTCAAAAAGAAAAGCTTTATTTATAAATATTAAAAGGTACAATAAACATAAAGAAACAAAAATGTTGTTTTACATTTCACATCATACATGTATAACTTTGAGTAATGAGAGAGAGTCATTTTTATATTTCTTCTAGTAGTCTAATTACCTATTCAAACTGTCTTACAGTGTACTCAACAGTTTTTTATTATTATCGTAATGTCACCTCATTCCTTGGTTGCAATAAAGGACTTTCATAATACAGTTTCTTTGTCTCTTACATTGTCTCTTTTCCTTTGGGTATGACATAATATAACTATGGATGAATCTAAAACTTAACAAAAACCGATAGAGGTTAAACATATGAAATTACAGTGAAATGGGGTACATTTCTCTATTTATTATCATAAATCAAATCAAATCAATCCTAAAATCAAAGCGAGCAACATTTTCAAAGGGTATATGCTTGAAATGTATGGACCAATCCACTATGCCTTCAGGCATTCTAAATGGTTATTGTAAATGAGTGTATTCCTCCCAAAATAGAAGCATTGCATGGTAAAAGTCTAGTTGGCCGGACCTTTGGTAATGATATTTCTCCAGCACTAACAGCCGGGATACATTTTGGCTCCAGCTTTGTATTGTGGGTATTTTTGGTTGTTTCCAAAATCGGGGTATTAACTGTTTAGCTCCACTGAGCATTATGTAGAGCAACATTAATTTATACTTGCATTTAAGTTTGGGGGGCTTATTAAATAACAGGATCAGGGATCAAATGGGATCTTTAAGTTTAGAGCTTTCTCTATCTCTTTATGTACCTCCTTCTAATAAGGTTTAAGAATTCACAGTCCCACCAAATATGGGCCAGAGTCCCACAATGACTGCAACCCCTCCAACACATGGGGTCTGCTTGGGCATATATATTCGCTAACCTACTTGGATGTAAATACCATCGGCATAAAATTTTCATGTTTGTCTCTGTTATAGACATTGAGGAAGGGGATCTGCCCATTTGTTTAAATATTATGTTCCAATCTTTAAGTGGGACAATTAGGTCAAGTTCTCTTTCCCATGATTTGGTGTAAGCCGGGAGGTTACTGGAGTGTATAGCTATCAAATTTTTATAGATTAGGGAGAGGGTTCCTCTCATGGGTGCTTGTGTCCAGCATAGAACCTCAAAGGGTGTTAAGTTCCTAAGTAAATTACGTTTATCTTTGTTTTGCGAGATAAAATGTGAGAGCTGTAAGTATTCGAACCATCTATCAAACAAGGGGATGTTTTTCTCTAACAGGGATGATTTAGGTAGAAGTTTCCTGTTTTCCTGTACTGTGTAACAAGGTAGGTATGTATGAATATTATATGGTGTACCTATGGAAGCATCTAAATGTATTGGAAATTTTGGGTTGTGTAGAAGTGGGGTAAGCGGGGAGGGAATTGACGATATTACATTCTGTGTTGATGTAAATTTATCCCATGTTAGAAGAGTGTCTTGGATTAATATGGGAGTGGGGGTAGTAAGTTGCCGTAGCGGTGTAGAAAGCCAACAGACACTCCCTAAGCTATTTGTGTTTGCCAAATCATGTTCCAAAATTACCCACTCTTTGTTTTGCCCGTTTTTGCACCAGTCAATTATTCTAGTTGTGCTGCTTGCCCGTAATATTTGAGATTAGGGACAACTAGGCCACTGTTCGTCCGATTTCGATAAAGGGTGTTTTTTGAAATGCGGGGTGTTTTATGTTCCCATATGAATGTGTTGGCTATATTTTGTATCGTAGTTAGATAGCTAGGTGGTAATTGTATTGGTACTGTCTGAAACTGATACAAAAAGCGAGGCAGTATGCTCATCTTGTAAGCATGAATTCTTCCTAGCCAAGATAAATGTTTGTGTTGCCAATTATTTAACTCTACTTGTGTTGATTTAAGCAAGGTCTGATAGTTAAGTGTGAAAAGGTCCTGATTTTTTGCCAGTTGTATTCCTAGGTATTTTAGAGAAGAGTGTTGTGGTGTGAATTGGTAGGATGTGTTTATCCATTGGATCCTATGATTTGTTAGTGCTATTCTTAAAAATTCGGATTTGGAGGTGTTTATTTTAAAGTTAGAATATCTGCTGTACTGCGTTACTTCCACAATGAGGGCAGGTAGTGATGTTTCGGGGTTAGTTAATGAGAAAAGGACGTCGTCCGCGTAAAGGGATATTTTATATTGATTATGTCCTATGTCTAGGTCTGTGATATCTTTGTTTTTCCTGATGTTGTTAGCAAAAACTTCCATGGCCAGAATAAATAGGAGGGGCGAGAGAGGGCAACCTTGTCTTGTGCCGTTATGGATTATAAAGGAGTCCGATAGTGAGTCATTTGCTCCAATACAAGCTTTGGGCACATTATATAAGGAAAATATTTTGTCGACAAATGTTTGGCTAAAGCCGAACTGGAATAAAGTATCTTGTGGGGATTTCGTTAGTTTGGGAATATTCTAATAAATTTATAATTTATAACTTTGATAGTATTTTCTCGAGCTTCTCTGAGAGGGACAAAGCCGACTTGGTTCAGATGAATTATTTGGGGAAGTATTTTATTAATTCTGTTTGCCAAGATTTTTGCGTATATTTTAATATCCACATTCAAAAGTGATATGGGTCTAAAGTTCGCTGGTATGTCTGGTGTCTTCCCTGGTTTCGGCAGAACCGATATATAAGCCTCTAGCATAGAAGGTGGAAATGGGTTCTCTTGGTTAGTGTGATTGAATATAGAGCACAGATGGGGTAACAAAATGGGAAGGATTTTTTTATAATATTGGACAGTGAAACCATCCGGGCTTGGGCTTTTTCCTACCGGCATCTGTTTAAGAGCTGTTGTAATTTCAGTTGGGGTGATCGGGGCATCCAATTCGCGTTCTTGTGATTTAGAAATTTAGAAAGCTGTTGATTTAGAAATTTTTGGTAATAGCTTTGTGTTCATATTCTATCTTAGAAAGGGTGTCAGTTAATTTCTGGTAATGGAATCTAGCGAGTCTTGTGACATAAGATTTCCTTTTAATAAACTCCCCTCTAATATAACATTTATGAGCCTCCCACACCACAAAGGGATTTGAGTCTGGCAGTGAATTAAACTCAAAATACTCAGGTATTAGCTTTTCTATTTTAGTTATAAACTCAGGGGCCGTTAACAAATTGTCCTCTAATTTCCAAAGGTAAGTGCCTGCTGGTGCAGAGGGCCATTTGAGTTGCAATATTACTGCAGAGTGGTCAGACCATGCTGTATGTGTGATGTTAGAAGAAGAAACAGCTGATAGGCCCTTCTGGTTTACCAAGAAATAATCAATTCCGCTATAGGATTTGTGTGGGGAAGAGAAGAATGTGTAATCCCTTTTAAAAAGGTTTAAGAGTCTCCATATGTCATACAGATTTTGGTCTCGCATAATTTTCCACAAATGTCTAGTGGTGCTTCTTGATGTGTTTGGTCGTGGGTTTGAACTATCCATGTTTGGTTGGAGAGGGATATTGAAGTCACCTCCCAACAGTATTGTACCTTTTGAAAATTGTAAAATTTGCTTAAAGCTCTTTTTAAAGAACGGTAACTGTTTAGTGTTGGGAGCGTATAGATTTATTAATGTAGTTGGAGTTCCAAAAAGCAGACCAAAGACACAAAGAAATCTACCCTCTAAGTCTGTATGTGTTTGTAACGGTGAAAAGGGGATATGTTTACTAATCAGGATGCTCACTCCATTGTTTTTCAGTTCAGAAGAGCTATGAAAGTGTTGTGTATATAGTGTGCCAAAGTATTTGGGTTCTTTTGACTTTTGGAAGTGAGTCTCCTGCAGAAAGAGGATATCCCCTTTTTTCTTATGAAGGTCTGTAAGGGCCAATGATCTCTTCTGTGGCGAATTAAAGCCTTTTACATTTTGGGTTATGAGGGATAAATGTTTATCCTTAGCACTTGGAGCCATTTATTAATTGTTTTGTGGATTTGTAAGCGTTTGTTATCCTAGGATCGGAGAGGGTTTTAATTAACAAGTGTACCTCGTAAAGTTTCAACAGTAAATAAAACATCTATAACCACTACTTTTTTTAATTCAATTCCTTGTGAACTCATTACTGTAAATTTCTGTAAATGTTTTAATACTTGAGCTTTAATTAATAATCTAGGTTTTTAAAATTTTAATATGGGGTTTACATTTTCTTTTCCAAATTAACAAAAGCATATGTTTGAAAATATACTTTAACATTTAAAATGTGTTGGAAAATTTTAATATTTACAGCTATATAAAAAGTATAAATAATTTAAAGGATACAAACAATAGCCCTTTATTAAGGAAACTTCTTTTTGAAGGGGTTAGAATATGATTACTAAGATTGCCATCTATATCAGATTGGGTTTCTTTATTCTGGGTAGTCTACTGCCTCCAATCTGATCTCTAAATGTATGGTCTCTATTTTCTGCCCTGTCCGATCTGGTGGTTATCCCTAAAAATATTACCACTACCAGTAGTGTGAGTCTAACTACTGAATTCTTTATTAGTAGCAGGTGGGGTTACTGTAAAGCAAGGTTCTTCAAACCACGGGCTGGGACCCATTACTGGGTCGCATTACCATGTTTACTTGGTCACGACTTGTGTGTGTTGTAGGAGAGTTTGTGTGATGTGTGTTTTGTTTTTTTAGGAGAGTGTGTGTGTGTGCTGTATGAGAGTATGTGTGGTGTGTGTGTCTGTTGTATGAGTGCGTGTCTTATATAAGTGTGTTATTACCTTTTTACAACACTTTCAAGTTTGATTACAATTAGGAATAAAGAATGCACACATTATAGTCACTTTGACAAAAATTGCAGCTATCTTGTATATTACTTCAGAAATGTTCAGACCAAGCATAAAAATAAGGTTGAAAATGTATGTGATATCATGGCACTGGGTCTTGGGTATTTTTTATTTTTTTTTAAGAACCCTGCTGTAGAGTATCAGGTGGAATCTTTTCATTCTAGTCAATGGTGTTAAAATGGTTGTCTTTCTTTTTCCTTCTAAGATGTTTTCCCCTTCTTAATTGGCAAGCAATTTATATACTAGGCCTTGTAATTAATACGTTTTCATTGTGTCCAATTTTCTGCGCTTTAATTTAAGAAGTTCTATGTTCTGTCACTTTTTAATTTCTGTAACCAGTTGTTTTTAGTGTTATTTCACAATGTTTATTTTGAGTTGATTCATATGTCTCCTTCTCTGTAGTGGCTAATGCCAACAGTCTGGAAACTTCCTTGATTACCAATAGGATAAAGTCTAAGACACATTTGCTCCATATATTGCACCATTTCCTACAACAGTCAGGGTTATACCTACCAACTGAGTACTTTAGACCACAAATCCTTAATTTAAAATATGTCTTCTCCTGTTCCACAATGAGTATTTGTAAATATGAATTAATGTGCCCTTTATTTACTTTATTTGAATTATGATTACTACATCAATATAGACATTTTTAATAATAGTTTCTTTCCTAAGATATGGAGAGTCCACTACATCATTCAATTATTAGTGGGAATATCACTCCTGGCCAGCAGGAGGAGGCAAAGTGCACCACAGCAAAGCTGTTAAGTGTCACTCCCCTACCCATAATCCCTAGTCATTCTCTCTGCCTCTGTCAGTGGAGGAGGTGAAGTTTGATGTCTGAAGAAATGAATTCCTCTTGTGAGCTGCTGGTGCAATGCTGAATATGGAGAGCGTATTGCTCTCCGTATTCAACGAGGTCTGGCGGACCTGATCCGCACTGTCCGATCAGGTCCGCCAGACTTTGATAAATAGAGGCCTAGGGGTTAATCTTCCCTTTATTGGGACGTTTTTCCTCTTTGGGCTAATTTTCTTGAAATACGTTATTAGTATGTGTGGGGGCTTTTGTTTTATACAGGGATTTATTTATAAACTTAAAATTTGGCAGTTGGTTTTCTTTGCTTGCTTAGCTAGAACAGGCTAACTGACAGACTGCTTGAGTGTTTGTGTAAATTTAGTTCCTGTGTTGTAGGCGGCCTGATTGGTTTATTATTTTAAAGAATTTTTGCATAACGTTAAGCGGCTGTGGTATTAAAAATTCTTAAAGTGACAGTGCATTTAAAAAAAAAATATCTACAATTTGGGGATTTTTTTTATTTAGTATTATGGACATGGAAGACTCTGTCTTTTGACAAATGCTTTTTATGCATGAGGCACAAATTGTTTTGCCTATGCAATTCTGTGCTGCATGCTTAGCTAGAACACTTAAATTTAAAGATAAATTGTTGCCTGCTGAGCCCAATGTCTCTCAGGATGATGCTGTTCAGACAATGCCACAGCTTTCTCTTCAAACGTCCCAAGCCTCTATGGCGTCAGTTACAGTGCCCTGTAGTTCCTCTCAGCCTCCTGGAGAAGTTTATTTGCCTGTAGATTTTGCTGCACAGGTATCTTCTGCGGTATCTGCAGCATTATCTGCTTTTCCTATGCTGGGAAAATGCAAGAGGAAAATTAGACATTCAAATAGTAAGGTTTCTGTTCCACCTACTGCTACCCAGGTTGCCCTCCCTCATAAGTCTGATGATGATACATCAGTAGCCTCTGAGGGTGAAACCTCAGATTCGGATAGTAGTATTCCTTTATCTGATACTGAAGAAGTAAACTTCAGATTTAAGCTTGAACTCCTTCGTGTACTGTTAAAGGAGGTATTGGTTACTTTGGACGACTCAGATACCTCTGTCATCGTCAACCCTAAGAAGTCTAGTAAAATTAAAAAATACTATGATGTTACTTCCTCTGTGGAAGTTTTTCCTGTCCCAGACCGTGTGACAGAGATTATTTTACAGGAATGGGAGAAGCCAGGGATTCCTTTCTCCCTGTCTACTGTATTTAAAAAGATGTTTCCTGTTGCTGACTCCATTAAAGATTCTTGGCGCACGGTGCCTAAAGTAAAGGGGGCTATTTCTACTCTGGCTAAGAGAACTACAATTCCTATAGAGGATAGCTTCTTCTTTAAGTATCCCATGGACAAAAAGCTGGAAGCTTATTGAAGAAGATGTATGTTCATCAAGGTCTACAATGGCAATCTGCAGTTTTGTATTGCCACAGTAGCAATTGTGGCATCTTATTGGAGCGACGCCTTGTCTGAATCAGTTTTAGTAGAGGCTACGTTGGAGGAGATACAAGATAGGATTAAAGCTTTCAAACTAGCCAATTCCTTTATTTCTGATGCTAACATGCAAGTTATTAGACTGGCAGCCAAGATGTCTGGCTTCACTGTCATAGCCCTCCTGGCATTGTGGCTAAAATCTTGGTCAGCTGATGTTACCTCTAAGTCCAAGCTTCTGGTGCTTGCTTACAAGGGTAAGACCTTGTTTGGACCTTGTCTGGCAGAAATAATTTCTGATATTACGGGTGGAAAAGGGTCTTTTCCACCCCAAGACAAAAAGAACAGACTGAAAGGACGTCAAAGTAATTTTGGTTCCTTTCGTAACTTCAAAGGTCAAAATTGTTCCTCTCCCTCTTCCAAGCAGGAGCAGTCCAGGTCTTCTTGGAAGCCCACTCAGTCTTGGAAAAAGGGGAAGCAATCAAAGAAACACTCAGCTGAGTCTAAGTCAGCATGAAGGGTCGGCCCCCGGTCCGGGATCGGATCAAGGTGGGGGGTAGACTTTCCCTGTTTGGTCAAGATCCTTGGGCTGTGGACATAGTATCTCAGGGTTACAAAATAGAATTCAAAACTTTCCCTCCCAGGGGCAGATTCCACCTCTCAAGATTATATGCAGACCAGGTAAAAAGAGAGGCATTCTTGAACTGCGTTCAGGACCTTTCCTTCCTGGGAGTGATTGTTCAAGTAAGGGAACAGGATCTAGGATTCTATTCAAATCTGTTCATGGTGCCAATAAAGAGGGAACTTTTCAACTCATTTAAGACCTAAAGGGCCTCAACAAGTTTCTTAGCATACCGTCCTTCAAAATGGAAACTATTTGTTCTATTCTTCCTTTGGTTCAAGAGCGTCAGTTCATGATGACCATAGACCTGAAGGTTGCGTATCTTCATGTTCCCATCCACAGGGATCATCACAAATTCCTGAGATTTGCCTTTCTAGACAAACACCTTCAGTTTGTGGCTCTTCTGTTTGGCCTTGCCACAGCTCCCAGAATTTTCTCAAAGGTTCTGGGGGCTCTCTTGGCAGTGAACATGTCCCAGTGAATTGCAGTGGCGCCATTCCTGGACAACATATTGATTCAGGCACCATCTTTTCAACAAGCAAACTCTCAAACAGAGATCTTGTTGTTGTCTTTTTTACGTTCCCACGGTTGGAAAAGAGTTCCCTTGTTCCAGTTAAAAGGGTGGTTTTCTTAGGGTAGATTCCAATCACCCTCCCATAGGCAGGAAAGAGCCTAAGATAGCGGCTTGTAGCACTCACCCTCCACGTAATACAGTATTAATACCTTTAATAAATGCACACACTAAAATAAGATAAGAAGCTGCAGGATTACCTGTTAGATCCTACCCACCACCATTAATAACAGTTGTTTCACACACCTCTGTTTCCTGACCGATTAGCAGGATACGTCGACTTCAGATGCCAGGGGTGTCTCAACAAATAAACTATACTTTTAAAACAAATGCGTTTCAGCCGTTAATCTGGCCTTTCTCAATGTTTAGTAAGAATTGACAAGCCGAAAATGCGGGAATAGCAGCCTTTTAAACATCTAACTAAATGTACTTGACCAATCCCAGTGTGGAGCATTACATAGCTCCTCCCTCCCACTTTTCGAAGTTGTCCGCTAATACGACATACTGGGAATGTGAGCTGAAATCGCTCATTTAATTGGTCCGTAGTTAGAGATGTTAATGCAGCGTCATGACACACCCCTTCTCCCCTTTTGTTTTCTGCTGCGGATACAAACATGTAGATATTCTAAACCACCTGGGAGGTTGCCTCTGAGGAAGGACCTTATAACTTGGGGTCCATTCTGCCATCCAAATCTCATTTCTCTGAAGCTGACTGTTTGTAGTTTAAACGCTTATTTCTGTCTAAGCATGGATTTTCTGAGTCAGTCATTGAGACTATGATCCAGGCTCGCAAGCTTGTTACTCGAAAAATTTACCATAGGTATGGCATAATTACCTTTTTATTGGTGTGAATCTAAGGGCTACACTTGGAGTAGGGTCAGGATTCCTAGAGTTTTGTCTTTTCTCCAGGAAGGTCTGGAGAAAGGGTTGTCAGTGAGTTCTCTGAAAGGTCAGATTTCTGCATTATCTTCTTTGATACACAAGCGTCTGGCGGATGTGCCAGATATTCAATCTTTTTGTCAGGCCCTGGTCAGAATCAGGCCTGTGTTTAAACCTGTTGCTCCTCCTTGGAGCCTTAATCTTGTTCTTAGAATGCTGCAAAACTTTATCTCTTTTTACTCAGAGTTTCGGAAATCTCTGCTTTGCAGTGTGATTTTCTTACCTTATCTTTATTGTGGAAAGGGCAGTTCTTCGTACTAAATTGTAATTTCTTCCTAAAGTGGTTTCGAATCGAAATATTAATCAGGAAATTGTTGTTCCTTCTCTCTAACCCAAACCTCCTTCTCATAAAGAATGTCTGTTGCACAACTTGGATGTTGTGCATGCTCTAAAATTCTACCTAAAGGTGACTAAGGATTTTCGCCAGTCTTCTGCCCTGTTTGTTTGTTTCTCAGGAAAGCGTAAGGATCAAAAGGCTACTGCTACTTCGCTTTCCCGCTGGTTGAGAAGTATAATTCGTTTTGCTTATGACACTGCTGGACATTAGCTTCCTGAGAGAATTACAGCTCATTCCACTAGGGCTGTCTCCTCTTCTTGGGCTTTTAAAAATGAAGCTTCTGTGGAACAAATTTGCAAAGCTGCAACTTGGTCCTCTCTGCATACTTTTTTTAATGTGTTACTTTTGCCTCGGTTGAGGCCTCTTTTGGGAGAAAGGTTCTTCAAGCGGTGGTGCCTTCTGTTTAGGTCTGCTTGTCTTGTTCTCTCTCCTTGTTCATTCTGTGTCCTCTAGCTTAGGTATTGTTTCCCACTAGTAATTGAATGACGTTGTGGACTCTCCATATCTTAGGAAAGAAAACTAAATTTATTCTTGCCTGATAAATTTGTTTCCGGATATGGAGAGTCCACGACCCCACCCTTTATTAAGACCGTTATTTTTTACTAAACCTCAGGCACCTCTACAACTTTGTGTTGTTCCTTTTCCATTTCCCTTTGGTCGAATGACTGGGGATTATGGGTAGGTGAGTGACACTTAACAGCTTTGCTGTGGTGCTATTTGCCTCCTCCTGCTGGCTAGGAGTGATGTTTCCACTAGTAATTGAATGACGTTGTGGACCCTCCATATCCGAAAATAAATTTATGAGGTAAGCATAGACCCCTGGATAATAAGTTAGCCCCGAGTATGGTTAGCTCAGTTGATATAAAAAGACCAAGGATTTGGTTGAATAAAAAAGGTACCTTTCAATGTTTGTCCCCTAACTGTGGCACTTGTGAAAATGTTTCAAGAGGTGACACTTTTAGTAGTTCACACTCCGGGAATATATATAAAATAGATCATTATGCCAATTGTGCTACCACCTTTGTGGTTTATCTTTTAGAGTGCAATTTTTGCAAAATTCAGTACGTGGGTCAAACCTCACGCTCATTGAGAACCAGAGTTGGCGAGCACAAAAGGGATGTTAAAAATTATTCCAAAGACTCATCAGTAGCGAGACATTTTAATTGTCATCATTTTACTAATTTCTCTAACTTTAGTGTAAAAGTAATTGATATAGTAACTAGACCAACTAGAGGGGGTAATAAAAATAAGATCCTTATGAAGAAAGAGCTATTTTGGATTTTAACACTTAACACCAGAGAACCTCATGGTCTAAACAAAGAATGTGATATTAGCCTTTTTATTGAATAACATGCATTTTTCAGAACACAATATAAGTATGAATTTATGCTCTGATTATTATTATAGCATAAATTCAAGCGGATTCTGCTTTGGTACCTTTACACAATACCATACATATATTTACTCTTTCCTATCTGTATTAGATTTTTTCAAAAAAACTCTGATTGTAAATATATCAAATATCAGTGTGTTCTTTTCAACTTTATTATAAATATAAGGGTAATATTGTTTAGTTATAATACCCTTAGGTAAGAATCATGAATTGTCAAATGTTATTGTGATAATCTGACCTCTTTTTAATTTCTCTGCCATAATATTAACTCCTCTGCAAGCGGCACTATACAGCCAAGATAGGTTTATATTAATATGTATACACATGTCAGATCACATACACTTTCTGCAAACTTTTTGTCTCTTTATTATTATATTAGTAAAAATAATTTTTTGTAGCAAGCCTTTCAATCATTCTGGCTTTGAGGCACATTTTTGCAGACAGCGTTTTGTGTTTTTTGTGTATTATTTGTAATATTGGTATTGTTTTGGTACCGTCTAGGCTTGAGTGTTATCATCCTTTTAAGTCATTTTTTGCTCCTTTTATATTTCATTTTCCATTTTATAAACAGCCCTCTGTTGTCTTATTTGAGCTCATTTATGCATATCGTGAATTGCAATTTTTTCTGTATAGCTTTTATTTGTAAGTTGTATCCCTTTACTCACCTGGTTTTTCAATTTTCTCTGTAATGTGATTGGTGGGACGGGGTATAAACTTACCTGGTCTTCACTTACCTTCCATCCTATGACTAAGTGCCGCACGGCACGAAACGCGTAAGGACACGCCCCCTTCTTCCGTTACCTGTTGGTAGTTTGTGTGTGCAGCGACTGAGAATATGGATTAAATCTCCTATTTGTTTTTCATATACCCGGAGTGCCACCTTTTTCTTTCTTTTATACATTGTTTTACCCATGATGATGATATGTAAATGTATTAATGTGATACAACATAAGATGTCTTTTGATATTGAAACGTTTGTATTTTTTCATGTTTGATACTTTTTTGTATTGTAACATTATTGATTTTTGATGTATGGTTAACACGTAAAACCATGCTTTTTAATGTATGTTTTTTTCTTAACATGATCACGATGAATAATGATGTTCAGATAATATTACACAAACACAATCATGTTATTGTGTTTGTGAATCACTATGATGTTTTATGGACACGATGGTGTATATTCTTGTCACTTTTAATGATTTTTGAAGAAGGGGAAAGGCAGGGCCGGTGCTCCCACTAGGAAATCTTAGGCCTAGGGTACTTCCGGCCATGACCCAGATTCCCCAACTTGCAGCCTGCTACAAATATGTCAGAGTCAACAACCAGCAGGGCTGGAGTGGGCTGAAAAGAAAGTAAGTGAAATTGCCAAACTGGATGCTGTCAAATGCTGAGTGCCGCCAATATCTACGGATTGTGTATCCAATCCACTTTAAGGCAACCGCTATCCCTGAGTTACCATCTTAAGCAGCACAGGCTGATGACATCACTCCCTGGCACCAGGCTCAGTAAAAGAGCGACAAGAGCAGGGTGTGCAGCTAAGTGCTGGTTGGAATATGCAGTCTGTCATTACACACGGGCGCCCCAGTGACTTGTGTGGTTGCAGCCTGTGGGTATATGAGGCAGCAGAGAGAAAGATCTAATTTTTTCAACTTTAAAGACACACAAACAAGGTAAGACAAGTTAGACAACGAACAGAGCTGTAGAAGTGCGAAGTACTATGGAGGGACTCTGTAACATCAAAATTGCTGGGCTTGATGAAGCAATAGGATGCACTTTTATCCAGAACCCCTGTTTAAGTATTAATCCTTTCAGTGTAAAATGGGCTGATGCAGCACCTAACTTAAACAAGCATTTTGGATATACCAGACATTTTTTATAGGGTATTTGAAGACTTCACAAACAAATAAAATAGATCTGATTATCATCAGCTTTATGTTACATGAATATGTGATTTGGGGAAGCAGACTATTGCAGTATATTCCATGCGTATATACTATCTCTCTCTCTTTCTCTTTCTCTCTATATCTCTGTCTGTCTGTCTCTCTTTCTTTCTCTTTCTCTTTCTCTCTCTCTCTCTCTCTCTCTCTCTATTTCTCTTTCTCTCTCTCTCTCTCTCTCTCTCTCTTTCTCTCTCTTTCTCTCTCTTTCTCTCTCTTTCTCTCTCTTTCTCTCTCTTTTTCTCTCTTTTTCTCTCTTTCTCTCTTTTTCTCTCTCTTTTTCTCTCTCTTTTTCTCTCTCTTTTTCTCTCTCTTTTTCTCTCTTTCTCTCTCTTTCGCTCTCTTTCGCTCTCTTTCTCTCTTTCTCTTTCTCTCTCTTTCTCTCTCTTTCTCTCTCTCTCTCTCTCTCTCTCTCTCTCGTTCTCTTTCTTTCTCTCTTTCTCTCTCTTTCTCTCTCTTTCTCTCTCTTTTTCTCTCTCTTTTTCTCTCTTTCTCTCTCTTTCGCTCTCTTTCGCTCTCTTTCTCTTTCTCTCTCTTTCTCTCTCTTTCTCTCTCTTTCTCTCTCTTTCTCTCTCTTTCTCTCTCTTTCTCTCTCTTTCTCTCTCTTTCTCTCTCTTTCTCTCTCTCTCTCTCTCTCTCTCTCTTTCTCTCTCTCTCTCTCTCTTTCTCTCGCTCTCTCGCTCGCGCTCTCTCTCTCGCTCTCTCTCTCTCGCGCTCTCTCTCGCGCTCTCTCTCTCGCTCTATCTCTCACTCTCTCGCTCTCTCGCTCTCTCGCGCTCTCTCTCTTGCTCTCTCTTTTTTTCTCTCGCTCTCTCTCTCTTTCTCTCTTTCTCTCTTTCTCTCTTTCTCTCTTTCTCTCTCTCTCTCTCTCTCTCTCTCTCTTTCTCTCTTTCTCTCTTTCTCTCTTTCTCTTTTTCTCTCTCTCTCGCTCTCTCTCTCTCGCGCTCGCTCTCTCTCTCGCTCTCTCGCTCTCTCCCTCTCTTTTTTCTCTCTCTCTCTCTCTCTCTCTTTTTCTCTCTCTCTCTCTCTTTTTTTCTCTCTCTCTCTTTTTTTCTTTCTCTCTCTCTCTCTCTCTCTCTCTCTCTCTCTCTTTTTCTCTCTCTTTTTCTCTCTCTCTCTCTCTCTCTCTCCTCCGCTAGCAGGGGGTTTCATTCAACCCTATCGTATTCGATCAGGCTGATTGCTGTCCGTGGACGAGTTAAGAAACATTGGTCTTAAGACCGCTGCTTCTTAACTCCATTTTCCGGTGAGCCAAAAGGCTTGTGCGGAAAACGGGTATTCAGGGCCATTTGGCCCCCTAATCTGGCCCTTAGTGTTTTGATTATGAACAGTTTTTTCTTACCGCTCACCTACAGTAACGCTGGTATTACGGGTCTTAAGAAACCCGGCGTTAGCTGCAAAAAAGTGAGCATAGAGCAGTATTTAGCTCCACATCTCACCTCAATACCAGCGCTGCTTACGGTAGCTGTAAGATGGAAAAACGTGCTCGTGCACAATTTCCCCATAGGGATCAATCGGGCAGAGCCGGCTGAAAAAAACCTAACACCTGCAAAAAAGCAGCTTTCAGCTCTTAACGCAGCCCCATTGATTCCTATGGAGAAACACATTTTATGTCTACACCTAACACCCTAACATGAACATAGAGTCTAAACACCCCTAATCTTACACTTATTAACCCCTAATCTGCCGTCCCCGACATCGTCGCCACCTGCATAATATTATTAACCCCTAATCTGCCGCTCCGGACACCACCGCCACCTACATTATACTTATGAACCCCTATTCTGCCGCCCCCAATGTCGTCGCAACCTACCTACAATTATTAAACCCTAATCTGCCACCCCCAACTTTGCCGCCACTATAATAAAGTTATTAACCCCTAAATCTAGGTCTAACCCTAAACCCCCTAATTTAAATATAATTTAAAGGGACAGTAAACCTTAAAAATAATGTTATATAATTCTGCACATAGTGCAGAATTATATAACATTATATTAGCGCAAACATTATAAAACAAAATTTCCCCTTTTAAATTTTTTTTTAAAAAATGCTGTTTTACAGTCCCGCTCTCTGTGATCTTCTGAGTGGTCTGTTTTTTTTCAAACAGCGCATCGGGCCAGCTGTATAGTCACAGCCCGGCCCGACCGCGCCATAGCACTAAGTGCAGCTCACTCCTGCTGTGTGACAGAGTCTCTCTCTCAGAGCCTTGAGCCTATCTGGGCAGAAGAGGACCTCCAGACGGGCAGAAGTCTTCATCCAGATGGCATTTTCTATCTTCATCAATCTGGAGTGGAGCGGGTCCATCTTCAAGCCATCTGACAAGGAGAATCCTCTTCCATCCAACGACTAAAACTAAATGACGGTACCTTTAAGTGACGTCATCCAAGATGGCGTCCCTTCAATTCCGATTGGCTGTTAGAATTCTATCAGCCAATCAGAATTAAGGTAGAAAAAATCCTATTGGCTGATGCAATCATCCAATAGGATTGAACTTCAATCTGATTGGCTGATCCAATCAGCCAATAGGATTGAGCTTGCATTCTATTGGCTGATTGGAACAGCCAATAGAATGCGAGCTCAATCCTATTGGCTGATTGGATCAGCCAATAGGATTTTTTCTACCTTAATTCTGATTGGCTGATAGCATTCTATCAGCCAATCTGAATTGAAGGGATGCCATCTTGGATGACGTCACTTAAAGGTACCGTCATTTAGTGTTAGTCGTTGGATGGAAGAGGATGCTCTGCTCCGGAAGGATGAAGATAGAAGATGCCACCTGGATGAAGACTTCTGCCCATCTGGAGGTCTTCTTCTGCCCAGATCGGATGAAGACTTCTGCCCATCTGGAGGACCACTTCTGCCCGGTTGGGTGAAGACGTCTCAAGGTAGGGTGATCTTCAAGGGGTTAGTGTTAGGTTTTATTAATGGGGGATTGGGTGGGTTTTAGAGTAGGGTTGGGTGTGTGGGTGGTGGGTTTTAATGTTGGGTGGGGGGGATTGTATTTTTTTTTTACAGGTAAAAGAGCCGATTTTAAGGGCTATTTGTAATTTAGTATAGGGTAGGGATTTTTTTATTTTGGGGGGCTTTTTATTTTATTAGGGGGATTCTTGTAATTTTATTATTTTCTGTAATTTAGTGTGTTTTTTTCGTACTTTAGTTTATTTAAAGGGACATTATATACTCATTTTTTCTTTGCATAAATGTTTTGTAGATGATCTATTTATATAGCCCATAAAGTTTTCTTTTTTAAAAAATGTATAGTTTTGCTTATTTTTAAATAACATTGCTGTGATTTTCAGACTCCTAACCAAGCCCCAAAGTTTTATGTGAATACTGTCAGCTACCTTCTCCAGCTTGCTCCTATTTGTGTAAAGGGTCTTTTCATATGCAAAAGAAGGGGGAGGGGGAGTGTCTTATCTCCCACTTGCAGTGGGCTTTCCAGCCACCTTTTCAACAGAGCTAAAGTTAGAACTTATAAGTAAGTTTTAAAACAGTTTTATACTGGATTTTTATATCGGTATTTGTGCATCTTATTCTTTATAGTAGTGTCTATTACATGCAGTTATATGAAAATGAGTGTATACTGTCCCTTTAATTTAATTGTAATTAATTGTAGTTAGTTTAGGGAATTAATTTAATTATAGTGTAGTGTTAGGTGTAATTGTAACTTAGGTTAGGGTTTATTTTACAGGTAAATTGGTACTTATTTTAACTAGGAAGTTATTAAATATTTAATAACTATTCTACCTAGTTAAAAAAAAAAAAAAAAAAAGTTGCCTGTAAAATAAAAATAAACCCTAAGCTAGCTACAATGTAATTATTAGTTATATTGTAGCTAGCTTAGGGTTTATTTTATGGGTAAGTATTTAGTTTAAATAGGAATAATTTAGTTAATTGTAGTAATTTTATTTAGATTATTTTAAATTATATTTAAGTTAGGGGGGTGTTAGGGTTAGACTTAGATTTAGGGGTTAATAACTTTAGTATAGTGGCGGTGATGTTGGGGGCGGCAGATTAGGGGTTAATAAATGTTGGTAGGTGTCGGCAATGTTAGGGACAGCAGATTAGGGGTTAATAAAATTTAACTAGCGTTTGCGATGCGGGAGTGCAGCGGTTTAGGGGTTAATATATTTATTACAGTGGCGGCGATGTCCGGTCGGCAGATTAGGGGTTAAAAATTTTATTTAAGTGTTTGCGATGTGCGGGGGGCCTCGGTTTAGGGGTTAATAGGTAGTTTATGGGTGTTAGTGTACTTTTTAGCACTTTAGTTAAGAGTTTTATGTTACGGCGTTAGCCCATAAAACTCTTAACTACTGACTTTTAAATGCGGTATTAGTCTTGACAGGAGAGGGTGTACCGCTCACTTTTTCCAAGATTCGTAATACCGGCGTTAGGAAAATCCCATTGAAAAGATAGGATACGCAATTGACGTAAGGGGATTTGCGGTATGCTCGAGTCGCGGAAAAAAAGTGAGCGGTACACCTGTACCTGCCAGACTCGTAATACCAGCGGGCGTTGTTAAAAAGCAGCGTTGGGACCTCTCAACGCTGCTTTTTCACCCTAACGCAAGACTCGTAATCTAGGCCGGGCGTTTGTTAGCCCATTTATTTAACACCACATCTGGGAGAGATGTTGCCAATGAAAACAAGGTAATTACTCTTGATCATTCTGAAAGAAGTGCTAACTTTTAATCTGTCCCGCAAATTCAATGTATGCCTCATCGTGTAAAATATTTTCCACTGTTAAGATCTTTTACATTTTGCTGACCATAATAACTTATATAGGGCTAGATTAAGAATGGAGCGCAATATTTGTGCTCCACTCGTAATACCAGCGGACGCAATTGTGCGCTTATATTTGAAGTGGCCCACAATGCGAACGTGACCTCGCAAAGAGGGTAAGTAGCGCAGTGATGGCCAGCAAATAAAATAATAATATACATGATATTTATGTGTTTATATGTGTGTATATATACATATTAACACACACACACACGCACATATATATATATATATATATATATATATATATATAGGGAACGTAAATATTTTAATATTTTTGGTGCAGTTTTTTTACTTACATCCCACACCCACCAACTTTAGCCCCCAAAAACTGCCTGGGACAGGTATTTATTAAAAAATAAAAATGCTACAATTTTTATTTTTTAATAAAATATATACCACTGTATTTTGGGGCACATTTATAAAATGTAACCATTTAATCTGAGCTTGTGGTAGCAATAACCAGCCACTTGTAATGGCTGGTTATTTATTGAGCACTCGCAAATGGGCAAATTTAGCCCTTATTTGGTCAATTTGGACTAACTATGATTTAAGCTGTACCCATCTTATTCCATCGTGGATATTATGCCACAAGATAGTCTTCTCTGTCCTGGCTGCTTACAAATATGAAGCCAGATGTGGGACACCCAACCCCCCTTCCCGATTTATGTCTTCTCATGTCTAATTTATTAATACGTGGTCTCTTACCACTCCATATGAATGTTAGAATCTCATTTTGCAGTCTATTAAGGTCCACCAATGGGATTGAAACAGGTAGCGAACAAAATAAATTTAGCAATTTAGGGAGGATAGTCATCTTATTTGCCAGAATACAGCCATAGAAGGACATTTTCTCTCTAATCCGTTTGTTCAAGAGTTGGTTTATAGTTCAGAGAATGTAGGGAATTAATATTTTGAGAAAGATAAACCCCTAAATATTTTAGAACCTTCTTAGTCCAGGCAAATCCAAAATGTATATCTAGTAGTTGTTTTCAGGGAGATGTATCCCCAGAGTAGGGCTGCAACAACTAATCGGTAAGATTGATCATAAAAATAGTTGTAAATGAATCTCATTATCGATAAAGTGGTCTGCAATTAGTTGGTCATTTGCACGGCACCAGCTGCTTCACTCTGAAGAACTCCTGCACATGGTATTGTGCAAAAAAAAAAGTTTTTTGTTTCTTTTCAATTAAAGGATTACTTTCTGTTATAATTTTTAAGCTAAACAACTAACATATTAAAGTTAATAAACATTAATTAAAACCTACTGACCTATATTTTCTCCAAAACGAAGTTTCATAACGTTCTAAAAGTTATATCTTTTATTTGCCGATGATGTCACGTTATCCTGCCCACTATTTTCAGCACTGCATGTTCAAAATACTTAAACCAATAACTTTGTGTTTAAAGCGCCATTTTGAAACCTAGGTATTGTAAACGGATTGGTACAGAGCAAAGGATACCCACGGAGTGGGTTTGGAAAACAATTAAATTTGCAGACAAGATTTCTGATATACGGTAGAGATATGTTAATGAAATGCTATTGATAAAAAGCGTATTTGGGGTAGTTAGTTAGTAACAGGCATAGAAAATATTTACTTACAGTGGCCCTTTAATCGTCTGAATATTATCCGATTTAATTGAATAGAAAAAAATAAGTAAGTAAATAAATACAAATGTTTGCACAATACCATGTGCAGGAGTTCATCGGAGTGAAGCAGCTGGTGCCGTGCAACTGACCAACTAATCGCAGACCACCTAATTGATAATACAATTTGTTGACAACTATTTTTATGCTCAATCTTAATGATTAGTTGTTGCAGCCCTACCCCAGAGCTTCACATGTGTCTTCATTAATTTTATATCCAGACAGTTTACCAAAATTTTGAATAACTGCGTATAAAGGAGATGGGGGACAGTAATGGTTTTGTGATAGATAAGATAACATTGTCCTCAAAAAGGGGGAGTTTATATATTGATTCCCTCACCTTAATCCCTAGGATATCTGGGCAATTCCTAATTTTGTCTGCAAGGGTTTTCTATGCATAGTGCAAAAGGTAGGAAAGACAGCAGGCACCCCTGCCTTGTCACAAATTTTTATTTTCTCTAACTAGTATACTGCAATCTTCTTAAACGCCATGGGAACTAAGTACATTGCTAGAAATATTTCCACCTAAATCTACTGCCTTTTAGTATTTCAAACATGTAATTCCAGTTAACTCTGTCAAATGCCTTCTCTCCACCAAGTGATAGAAGCAGAGAAGGCACCCTATTAACAGAGGCATAGTCTATCAGATCTATAGTCCTTCGGATATTATCAGGGGCTTCTCTACCCTTCATTAAACACACTTGGTCAGGGTATAGAAGTTTTGACATTAAAGAGTTTAGTCTGCTAGGATGTTTGTAAATAATTTAAGGTCTTGATTGATCAGGGATATAGGTTTGTAGTGTCTACAATGTCGTTTACATATCCCAATTTTAGGAATCACTGAAATTCTAGTAATAACTATGGTTGTATTTCTTTGCCATCAAGAATGGAATTAAACATTTAAGCTAACCGGGAGGGGGGCTAATATATTACCAAGAGTCTTATGAAAATACACGAGTAGCCATCCGGCCCAGGGGCTTAATTGACTTTCATATTTTTTATAGGAAACAATATTTTTTGAGTGGCAATTTGGGGCATTTAGTTTTTTTCTAGTTCCTCTTTGATTAAAAGTGGGTAAAATACAATCCCCCCAAAAATCAATCTCAGATTAAAATTTTGAGATTTCCATATTCTGAGGAAAATCATACATTTTTTTGATAAAAATGGGCAAAAGTGTTAGCTATCCCCTGGGGGTGATTAGATGCTTGACAGTGTGGTTTCTGTATTTGCAATATATCGAATAGCCTTGTAATTTCTTTATGTTTATTAGCTAGCATCTTGTCTGACTTATTTGCAAAGATAAAGAAGTGGGTGTCAAGTATTTTAAGAGATTTGTAAACTTTTTCAATAAGATAGGAATCTAATTTTGCACTTTTTATCATTAAATTGTTTTAATAAGGTAGCAGAAGGACACATTTTAGTTTGAGTAGAGAGCTAGTCTAATTTAATATTTAATTGGTCAATTTTTCTAGATTTTATCATCTTTTTGCTTGCTGGATTCACCTATCAAAATCCCCCTCACAAAAGCTTTCAAGGCACCCCAGTCTCTAAGTGACTGCAAAAAAAGTGGGTCTCTTTATAAAGTCGGATTTAAAGTCTGTGATTTAGGTTAATAATTCCTGAAAGGGAAGTGCAAACTATTGCATGATCTGACCAGGATGTATTAACAATACAAGATTTAGCAAGTAATAGATGCACAATTTGGCTTACAAAAATATAATCAGTATGTGAATAGGAATCATGTTGAGGGGAAGTATGTATAATCTCTCTCATCCCTGTGTAGCTTTCTCAAACTATGGATTAAATTATTATCTAATAAGAAATCACAAAGGATTGGCTAGCTCTGCCTGATCTATCTTTCTTTTGATCAAATAATACATTGAAGTCCCCCCAAAATGATCCTATATCTTTTCCAATATGTAGGTAACTTATTTTGAATGATAATAAGTCAAAAAGCATTCCATTACATGTGGGGTAAACTTCCTGCTACTAGGTGGAGTCTGAAAGCCTACACAAGAGCTTTATTCCCTTCCCACCTTCCCACTCTCCTCAGTTTGTTCTTGGCCTCCCGGGAGAAATGGCTGAAGATGGAGGTGCTCCGGCTATTTGCTTTAAAAAATGATTTTATGGGAGCTCAAACTAATGTGAGACCCTTAACCTCTGATGCAGATTCATTCAGTAAGAAGAGATCAGCAGAATACTTTATGCGTGCAGCATCTCCCTATGGGATTTCAGCCATAACTGCCCTCAGGTGTCATAGGGGCATCTCTCTTAGCCTCCCCCTGTGGGAATACAGATATTTCCTTTCAGATCATCTGCTGGTATCTTCTGGATACAGCAACAGACATCATGCTGGTAAGCTCAGTGGAGGGGTGCTTCAATCAGGCAAGTGGCTACAGCACTCATACAGCACATAGGCTATCAGTAGGTACTTGTTTTAGTCAAGTATAGCATAGATGGGGGACTAGCCTGCGTACCTGCAGACACAAGGATATAATCCTTTATTAGGGGATACTCTGAGAGGACTGGACCCTTATCAACTCTCCAGCAGCATATTTAATCTGTTTTAAAAATTGGTGTGTGGCCCTTTAAGAGAGTCATCGGTCCCCGTAAAAAAAACAGCAGTTGGGGTAACGCCACAAAGGGCAGCTTATGCGAGGGGCTATTTTTAGTTTTTAAACTGTTTTACTAGTTTTTACTTTTAAACACTTTGTTTGGGCCTGCGATTGTCATGGTGATTAAATCTAATTTTGCTTCATTGTTATCCTTTGTTGGAAGAGCAGCAATGTACTACTGGGAACAAGATGAAAACATGAGACGAGCCAATGATGGGGTGTATATATATATATATATATATATATATATATATATATATGCAGCCACCAATCATAGCCTATATAGTTATGTTTGTCAACAAAGTATATACTAGTATAGAATAATGTGCTCTAGATGAATTTTGAAAGAAAAAAGTGGGTTTCATGTCCCTTTAACATTTGATTAGTGATCTTGTATAAGCATGATAGATTTGTTTTAAATGTCCCTATAAGCAAAAATAAAGCACGCATATTTTATTTTGTTTTTGCAGTTGAGGTGATGTATTAAAATGAGTGCATAATTTCCCTTCTACTACATTTTTATCTATATATTAGCACATTTGCTAAAGTTTTTGGATGCTGAGTTGAAGAAAGCTAGGATCGCGACCCATAGAAGAACAGTTGTATGTTATTTGACTCATCACAAAAACTAAGTTGCTGGCCCTGCATTATAGAGTTAGGAACAGCTGCTATGTAAAATAAAATTCATCTATACTTTTTCATGCAGGTTCTACAGAATAATTTAGAAACTTTTTTCATGGACGACATTATTTTGTTATGAATCAGGTACTAAAATCCAGCTGTCGCCTAAAAAACAAAACAGCATCTCATACAAAACTTTTAGACACAATACTGCAAAGGATTCCTTTGTAAACCTGTACCTAACACCATTTTATACTGTCTTTCTATCTATCTTTATATAGCTATCTTTATCTATCTCTATCTTTGTTATCTCTATCTATCTATCTATCTATCTATCTTTATCTATCTGTCTCTATCTTTATCGTTATCTTTCTCTATATCTATCTTTATCTATCTGTCTCTATCTTTATCGTTATCTTTCTCTATATCTATTTCATCCATCTATCTATCCTATCTATCTATCTATCTATCTATCTATCTTTATCTATCTGTCTCTATTTTTATCGTTATCTTTCTCTATATCTCTTTCATCCATCTATCTATCCTATCATCTATCTATCTATCTATCTATCTATCTATCTATCTCTATCTATCCACATGCAAACCAGAAATGTATGTGTGTGTGTTTGGGGCATACCTAGTAAGAAGGTAACAATAAAAAATATGATCTTTTTAACCCATCAATTAAGTTAAAAACAAACTGTAGTGCCTTGGAATTGATTGTCTCATTTATGAAGTATATACTTACTTTCATATAGGGTCTGATCTAATGCCTCTTGCAGAGTATGACCATATCCACTTCATTATTCTTTATAGTTTCTGCACCATTATTTACTTTGTACTGTTTGTGAATTGTATTACAATACATATTAAATAAACAAATAAAAATATATTTTCTTTTGTATGCAGATTGTTTTTAATTCAATGCTATTTGCTGACACTTTGCATATATTAATGATTTCCATTTATTATATTTTTAAGATAAAAAACTTCAAATTGGGATGAGATAAAGTCCCAAGGCCGGGTTGAGATTACTGGTGTAAATCAAGACGCTGAGTGCTGCTGGCTTCATTTTTCACTAGGTTTACAAATGTTCTCATTTCATTTTACAAGTGCACAAACCTTTTTGTCAGGTGTGAAGCATAACCCCAACCTACATAAATAATTATACACAGCATAAATTATCAACTAAAGCTGCTTTTAAACAATATGTTGTGTATAATTACATTCTAACTAATACACTTAGAAGAAGTTTGACATCTTCCTATATTTAATCTTTATTTTCATCTTTGACCTGAAACTTAAAAATAACGGCCAAATCGGTAAAATACCGGCTTGGTGCCAAGCTTACCCTAACTACAATTTCTTTAAACATTCAGGAACTTGGTACTTAGAAGAAAATGTGCATTTGATAGTAAGTTGCTTAGAAAGTCTAACAAATGGTATGTGATTGGCTCAACAAACAAATATATTTAAAAATATTTGATAAGCTACGCCTATGCTAAAATATGTTCTATATTGTCAGAAACAATACCTTATTTATATAAATTAGGAATTATTACTTTTATTATTACCTTATAGATATAATTCCGGATTTAAAATTTATATTGGCGCATTTAATTTCTTCATATTTACTAGTCTTTCTTGGTATACAAAAGTTGTCTCACTTGATAGAAAGAGAGGTGTCTGAAACCTCACAAACTGACAGTGGGTGTTCAGGGGCACTAGCATAGTTCATATTTTTCACCTATACGCTCACCAAGCATGTGTAGTTCATAAAGACTTTATTGTCCCTGTGAATTATCTCATGTTGTATCTTTTTAACTATTTTCAAGCTTTCTTTTGTGCTTATGTTAGAGTGGAGGTTTTTTTGCAAGTTTAGAAGGAATTTTGTGAAGCTACTATCCTTCACAGTGGAACTACTTATATGTGCTGAGGAGCAAACGATTACAAGATAGCTGTGGGTCCATTGCTTATAGTGAAGCTTAACCTCAACTTTAGATCGTAAGGAGGATCAGGTTCAAATCTTGTGAGTTCCACAATTTTTGAGTTGTGAGTTTTCCCATGAGATATTGCTTTTAACAAACAGGTTTTACTGTATGTAGCCGAGAGTTCTTTATATCTGAACTCAAGATACAAGTTTTCGCCATTTTATTATATTTACCTTCTAAATAATATTTCTGATTTTCTTCTTTTTGGAGATCTCTTTAATAACACACTTTTTTGGCCATACAGACAGCTGTTGGGGGACATAATCTCTTATGTTTTTTAATGCAAGTATATTTTATATATTGAATTTGAATGTTGTTTTTTTATTTAATTAAACATTTATGCGTTGACTAAACCTTTGTTGATGAATCACTAATAAAAATAGTGTTCATTAAGCCCTGTGAGTGCTTCTTCTTTCTTTGAAGTATATATATATAGTGTGTATGTGTACATATTGCAACGAGACGGCACTCATTGGTCCTTTTCACAGCAAATAATCTTTAATGTGCCGGTCAATGTATTTGGGGAAACTCTCCTTTTCCTATATAATTTTTTTTTTAAATCAATTTATTTGTATATGCAATTGATTTAAATAACTGTCTTTTTAAGTTGCCTTTGCAGTACTTGAAATAGAATTAGGTTTGGTAGTCCTATAATTAATTTATAATGGTTACCTAAGATGTGTGAGATTCTTTTTGCGGTACAAAGGCAAATGGGTTACTCTAAAAGAGAAAGAGAAACATATGATGTATTATATCATATTTTACCTCCAGTTAAATATTCTGAAAAGAATTCAGTTTAGCGAAGAATGTCAATAGCTGCGTTCTCTGCCTGAGAACATTATGATTTATATATTTTTAGAGATTACATTATTACATTTGTAATGAATATTTCATATTCAAAAAGCAGTCAGAGCTTCTGGGTAAGTGGTTATTATATGTTTGCAGTAAATAACAATCAAGCGGTATATAAAGTAACTGCTGTGTGAAAAGGCTAATGGAACTTTGTTACTTTACTATTATGGAAATAGCCCGGAAAAAGATTTCAGTCAATACATTTACGAAATAAAACCCCAGGGAATAAAAATTACCATTAAGCTCTTTATGCTTTTCTTCCTAATTCTGTATTTCATTCTTTCATATGGACTGTACTGTTTTAATACTGAAAAAGTCAGCTAATTATTTGTCAGGCTTTCAGCTATGGTACAGATAATATTCACATATTATTTGATAGAATTTAGATGATGGATAATGGTATTTGCCTTTGGTTATGTACCAGAAATAATCAGAGATTTACACTAGTTTATTAGTGTGGATAGGGTATGCAAGTTCAAGATATTTTACAATTTACATCTTTTTTTTTTTTGCATTTTTTTTTTTGCATTTTTACAAGTTTATTGCAAAAATGCTTCTAGTAATATTTTTTTTAAAATATATTTTATTGAAAAACTCAAGCTTTGTGTACAACATGTAAAATTTCACATATATGTTTTCCATTCTTTTCTTTTTTTTTTCCAATTTCTCAGTATTGTCCTTGGCAGCTTGTGCCATAATTGAAGATACTGCTAAGTTTCGCAGCACCATTATAGAGTCTGAGTCCATATAGGCCCTACGGCCAAACAAACATGATCAATGATACATGGTAAAAATACTAGCTTGTAACCAAACAAACATGAAGTCTCATGTAAAAGATGATACCTTATGTAACCTCTAGGCAACATCAGTAGAAGGAAAAGGGTCATAGGTTCACCCATGAAAAGAATTTTACAGGTGGTTAATTCTACACAGTTTGTGGTCCCTCACTTCCCATGTCTGTTATTGCGTTCTTCGCGTCTCTATGTCTTGTCCCTACTTAGCCAGTAGGTAGGTATGTTGTGTCAGTAGTCACGTCTTTTACCCTGAGGTATAGTGTTTCTACGTGGGCTGATATCAGTGGTCAGTGTTGTGCTGCTCCCACTGTTGCAGCATTAGGTCATGTATGTCTGCTGTGCCATGCTGTATGTGGTGGTACCTCTCTAACTGCAGCAGGGTGTCCACTTGTTTTTTTCAGTCCTCTATGGATGGTATCGTCTTTGTTTTCCAGTGTTTTGGGATAAGCATTTTGGCACTATTCAACATAACCAGGAGTAATGCCCTGCTCTGCTTGGTCTCTAGTTTAGGTAGTGACAGGAATAGGATTGTTTTTGGGCCGTTTGGTAACGGTTTCCCTATTATGTGTGTGATATGGAGGAAGACACCCACCCAGCAGTACATGTCAAGTTTGGGGCAGGACCACCAAATGTGTGCTGGTGTGCCCTCTTCCTCGCAGTCTCTCCAGCACCTCCCCGAAGCTGTCTTATAAATGCATTGTAACCTACTAGGTGTGAGGTACCATCTTGATATAAATTTATAGCTTGCCTCGTACAGAAACTGAGGCTTTTTTGGTAATCTGGAAGGCGGTGTGCCACTCTGTATTTTCTATCTCCATTTGTAGTTCTTTTTCCCACGCCCTTACATATGTGGGGAGTGTATTGGCGTCCTCCATAATTAATAATTTATATGTCAATGAGATGGCATGGGCCGTTGGGGTGTCTCGGGCGCACAAGGTTTCAAAGACCGTTTTCTTTCTTGTAAACGAACCCCTAGAACGGTGCGTTGCGAGGAAGTGGTTGATCTGTGAATGTGCTAACCAGTTCAAATGCGCCCCCAACACTGTCTCTTGAATGTCTGCTAGTGGTGCGAGTTTGTCCCCTTCTAAGAGGGAGGAGAGCGTCATGTCACTGAAGGAAGACCCTGAATCTACATCCCTTGGTTTGCAGTTCCAAGGCATTTCAGGGTTCTGATACATTGGGGTTAATGGTGCGTGGGTGGAAGAAATATTTGTGGAGGTGCGTTGGATTTTATCCCAATGTGTGTAAAAATCTATTAGTAACGGGTATGTGGACGTGGCTTTGGATCTGTGTTTCTCTGAAACCCAGGCCTGAAGGCCTGCATTTCTTGTGTTAAGGATGTCACAGTCCAGCTGCACCCACTTCTTGTTGGGGTCATTATGGCACCAGTCTAGTAGTCTCTGTAATATGGTGGCTTGTTTGTGAGTATAAATGTTTGGGACTCCGAGACCCCCTCTGTCTCTGGGGAGGTATAGAGTTCTCTTTGCTATCCTTGGCCTAATGTTTCCCCAGATGTAGTGTTCCAATATACTTTGTAGTTTTTGTAGGTAATTTGTTGGCAATGGGATTGGGGTGGTCTGGAGTAGGTATAATATCCTTGGGACTACGTTCATTTTGACAACGTTAATTCTCCCTACCCAAGAAATTGTCTTCTTTTTCCAACTAGAAAGATCTGACACCAGGGTGTGTTTTAGTGCTCTGTAGTTGGCTTGAAATAGTACCTGTGGGTGTGGTGATAAGTGTATGCCTAAATACCTCATTTTAGTCTGTTGTGTGCGAAGTGGGCAGTCTTGAAGTATCTCTGATAAAGAATCAGGGTCATATGTGATATTTAGTAGCTCGGATTTAGTCGTGTTAAGATGAAAATTTGATACCCGTCCATAATCCCCGAACACCTCCAAGACCCTGGGCATAGAGGTTTCCATTTTAGTTAATGTAAGCAGGACATCATCTGCGTAGAGCGCGAGCTTGTGTTCGTTCAAGCATATAGGGACCCCTGATATCAATGTGTCCTCTCTTATTTTCTGCGCCAGCACCTCTATAGTTATGGTGAAGAGGATCAGTGAGAGGGGGCAGCCCTGTCTCGTGCCATTATGAATGTAAAACTTATCGGATAGTAATCCATTTACCTTGACCCGTGCTGTTGGGCACCTATATAGTGTGAAGATTTGGGAGATAATGGAGTCGCTGAATTTCATTTTATGCAGAACCGCTTTTAGAAAAGGCCAATATACCCTGTCAAAGGCTTTCTCTGCGTCTGTCGACACAAATTTTGTGTTGCTGGACATAGCTCATTAGTTGCAGTGCCTTTAAGGTGTTGTCCCTCGCCTCCCACCCAGGGACAAAACCCACTTGGTCCGGATGGATCAATGCGGGCAGATATTTATTAATTCTATTGGCCAGGATCTTAGCAAAGATTTTAATGTCACAGTTTAAGAGAGAAATGGGGCGAAAGTTTTCTGGTTTATTTGGGCTTTTGCCTGGTTTAGGCAAGACTGTGATGTAGGCCTCTAACATGCTGTCTGGAAACCCCCCTCCTTTAATAATGAGTTAAATAGAGATATTAGTGGTGGTGACAGGTGGTGGATAAAGGTTTTATAATATTTAATAGCCAAACCGTCTGGTCCTGGGCTCTTGCCGTTTGGCATGGATTTAATGGCAGCTGCAATTTCATCTTTTGTGATTGGTAAATCTAAAGCCTCAACGCTTTCCGTGTCAAGAGTGTGTAGAGTCACCCCCTCCAGGTAGCAGTCTACATCTCGTAGGTCACAGTCATTTTATATGTTATATAGTTTTTCGTAGTACTGTCTGAATGTCTCCGCTATTATTATTATCTCTGTGCATGTCTCCTGTTGTATCCGCTAACTCGTGCACATGGGTTGTTAGTTGCTGGCATTTTAGCGCCTTGGCCAGTGAGGACCCTGATTTGTTGTTTACATCAAAGTATTTTTGTTGTAATATTACAGCTTTGTGTTGATATTCCCTAATGTAGTGGTTGTTAAGCTCGTGCCTGGCTTTGGTTACATTTTTTAGGTAGATTGTGGAGGTCGGGTGTTGTTTGTGTTGTGTCTCCCAATATCTTATTTGAGAGAGGGTGGAGTTCACAAACTGTCTGTCATTTTTTATTTTTCTCGCTTTTTGTTTAATGAACTCCCCCCTGATTACACATTTGTGTGCTTCCCATGTCATTGCCGTTGATGTGTCAAGAGATGTGTTTTCCCTAAAGAAATGTCCTAGTGTTTCGTCAATGTCCATCTGGACTAATGGGTTAGCTAGAGCGGTTTCGTCAAGCCTCCACATAAAGGGATGCGGCGGTATGCTTGGCCAGTGGATCAGGCACTTTACTGGTGCGTGATCAGACCATGTTATTGGCAAAATTTCAGCTTTTTCCACCATAGTCAGTCCTATCTGGTCCGTCACTATATAGTCAATTCTAGTGTATGTATGGTGTGGGTGTGAGTAAAATGTGAAGTCTGAGGCGTCTGGGTGTTCTGTTCTCCATATGTCATGTATTTTTAGTAGTTGCAATTGGGAGTTTATGGATTTTATGACTCATCGGTGTGCTTGTCCTCCCTGTCGATGTGTCTCGCGAGGGGTCTAGTGGCAGGTTGAAATCACCCGCGATGAACAACACCCCTTTCATATGTTCAAGTAGTAACTGTGTGACCTGTCTAAAAACTAGGTGCTGTCCCTGGTTGGGCAGATAGACATTAACCAGCGTGACATATGTGTTGAAGAGAAGCCCTGTCACTATCAGATATGTTCCTTTGGGGTCTTTAATAACATGTTTCGGTTGGAAGAGTACAGTGTTTTTGAGGAATATACCGACTCCCCCTTTCTTAGTTGGCCCTGAGGCCAGGAAGGAGGTCTTATATTGGTTGTTCATATACTTAGGTTCCCTTCCCTTTTTAAAGTGTGTCTCTTGTATAAAGAGTATATCCCCTTTGGTTTTATGTAGTTGGTGGAATGCTATTGACCTTTTTTCAGGGCTGTTAAGGCCCTTGGCATTTATGGATATTAGTGAGATGGGTTGTCCCTGTGAGTTTCTTTGGTCTGTCATGCTACTTTTCCCACCAGTCTGAGGTGTGTGGGTCAAATCGATGTGGTGGCTTTCGTTTGAGTATGTGGGATATCAAGTACCTTTTTGTGATGTGTGTCTTTGGTCGGGTCCAAGTCGAGTGTTTAGATGTGTTTATGCTGTGGATTTGAGAATTTGTCTGTTTGTACAAGCAGAGTTATCGAGTCTGTGTAGTTAAGGTGCAGTGAAGGGGGGCTCAGTTAGTGCCACAGGTGAACCTAAAATAAAGTGGTATGAGATTAACTTGCAGTATAACAATGAAATAACAGTAGGGCAACAGTATCAATCAACAAACAATAATAACAAGCTGAAATGAAATAACAAGATAGGGCTATATCCCCACCCCTAAGCCTGATAATTCAAACATTAATATAAAATATACGACCTGTAGCCATTTTTGACCATTAAGAGTCCCTTCGTGCCGATGCATGCCCTTTATCGGATTGCTGCAGGATTCCACTAAGTTTGGGCATGCACGCTGGTTCTTCTTTCAGATTCTGTCCTTGTCCTTCTCTCTGAGGGTGACGAGGGTCTGATGTGTGATCTTGGAGTTGTCACATTCTCTTCATCTGCGTGCTCTGGATGTGGGATGTTGATCCGTAGGATTTCGCAGAAGTGTGGTAGGTCCTCCCTGGTTTTGTACACCGCAGTAGTGCCATCCCTTGTAGCAATGATGCTGACTGGAAATCCCCACCTATAGGGTATCTTCTGTGATCTTAGAGCGATGGTGATGTAGCTGAGATCCCTCCTTTTTTGCAGAGTTGCTGGGCTCAGGTCAGCAAAGATCTGAATGCGGTTACCCGCGTGTGTAAAGTCCTGTTTTTGTCTGGCATATTTGAGGATTTCTTCTTTGTCTTTAAAGTGTAGGAGTTTAAGAATGACATCCCTGGGTGGTGCTTTAGGTGGAGGTTTGGCTCTCAGGGCTTGATGGGCTCTCTCTATTGGGACCTCAGGTGCGCTACTGTTCCCTCTAAGGGTCCGGAAAAGATCTTGTAGGCAGCCCTCCAGGGCCCCTGGTTGTATAGTTTCAGAGATGCCCCGTATCCGGAGGTTGTTCCTCCTACCTCTATTATCCAGGTCCTCCACTTTCTCCCAAAGATGGTATATAGTCTCCTCTTGCTCATATGCCAGACGTGAGATGTGTTCAATATCATTATGTGTTGTATTGTGACTCTCTTCTAGATTTGTTACTCTTTGAGTTACTCTAGTCAGATCACGTTTCAGCTCAGTATACCAGGTTTTGACTTCTGACATGATCTCTTTTACATCATCTTTAGTGCAGAGAGATTTTAAATCTTCTTTTGTGAGACCAATGGAGTGTGTTGGATGTGACGGTGTTGCTTGCATATCCTCTGCTGGTCTAAGGGCCTTAGGGGTAGGTGTGGCAGTAGGTGTCTGCGGGTCTATTGGTTTTAAATATTGCTGCAACATTTTTGTATTTGTAGCACCGTCAGATTTGCCTTGTTTACGTGCTGGCATATTTTTTAAGAATTAATACAGTGGAGTAGGGGGCAGGCCTTGTCAGGTATGTAACAGCCTCAGCTTATGTCTCCCCAGCGTGGGTATATCTGGTTTGGGAAAGTATTAATAAAGCCACCAAACTACTGTAAAGCACTTTCTTTGTATTTTCTCAGATATCTACCCCTCCGGTTCAGGGTGTGCTATGTCTCTGGTGTTAGCTATGTATTTACTATTGTGCAGGCAGTAATAGTTTTGTCCTTATGAGTTCTGTTCACTAGTATGAAAAAGATCCCTCCTAACAAAGTTTAGGGTCTGTTATAGCAGCTGGTAATCTATGCAGTCTCTCTTGGTGATTAGTGCTAAGATGCAGCTTATATTCGTGTAATTTATAGTGTCTCTGTAGTATTCTTGGGCCCCTTTTCTGCTTACTTTCAATGTTCAGCTCCCCTGGCCCTTCTCTTTTTCTTTTTAGGCTGCCGTTGCGTGTATTAGCTAATTATTTGTTTTATTTTGTTATTCCAGATGTCTAGTCTCTTGTGCGTTTGTATTATGGGCCCTTAAGCTGGTGTTGTGGCGCTTTATTTTTAAGCTGATCCCACCGCGTGGTTGTGCGCGGATTCTTTGCACCCCCGGGGACCTGGAACTTACTTGCCGCAGTTGCGTCAGCTCCCTGCTGTGTCCGGTCGGCTAAAGTGTGTCCGTTACTATGCGGGCTTGTTGTTTTGCCCGGGCTAAAGGACGGTTGCCCCCAATCTCCTGCGATCACACCGCCTGTGGCCTGAGTACAGGGAGTCGGCCCGCCAGCTCCCTGTGGCGTTTCTCAGGCTCAGCTGTTCCCCTCTGCAGCTTGTTCGGTCCTCTTGCTCCTGCCGTGTGTAAGGATTCGCTGTAGGGCAGAAAAAGGTCTGTGGCTAATTTTATTTACTGGGCTTAGGTGGCATGGGCCTGGGAGCTATCCTCTCACACAGCCATTTTCCAGAATGGCTAAGCCCCGCCCTCCACAATTTACATCTTTTTATCAAATTTACATTATTCTCTTGGTATCCTTTGTTGAAAAGGATATCTAAGTAGGCTTAGTAGCAGCAATGCACTACTCATAACTAGCTGGTGATTGGTGGAGACACACATATGCCTCTTATTTTTGACTTGCTGACTGTGACTGTTAAAGGGACAGTATACACCAATTTTCATTTAACTGCATGTAATAGACACTGCTATTAAGAATAATATGCACAGATGCTTATATAAAAATCCAGTATAAAACCATTTAAAAACTTATTTAGAAGCTCCGAATTTAGCACTGTTGAAAAGGTTAGCTGGAACACACACTGCAAGTGGTTCTATAGCAAAAAAAAACAGACACTCCCCCCTCCTCCTTCCTCTGCATATGAAAAGACTCTTTTTACACAAACAAAAGCAAGCTGGAGTTGGTATACATCAGTATTCTTCCAAAACTTTGGGGCTTGGTTAGGAGTCTGAAAAATCAGCGCAATGTTATTTAAAAATAAGCTAAACTATACATTTTTTTAAAAAAACTGTTGTATAGGCTATATAAATATATCATCTACAAAACATTTATGCAAAGAAAAATCTGGTGTATAATGCCAATTTAAGCTGTAAACCAGTACAATGCTACTCTGGAGTATTAGAGCATTTTCTTATTGCACTTTTTATGTCTCTTTAATTTTTCATGATTGTGTTTTGAGTATTATTTTTCCACTTCTAAAATTCGCAATAAACATATTGATTTTCCAAATTATTAAAAAAACAAATTTTAGGTGGTGGATCATGAAAGTCAGTATAATGTACTAGTTATCTGGATTTTGGTTGTAAGATATATATGGGAGTTGTATTTACAGCCTATTTTTGTTTGGCGGCACTGTAGTGGTCTTTTTTCTGTAGACTTCTGAAAGAAGAGAAGATAGTGCAAACTTTTAAAGGCTACGTGTGGGCTTCCGCCACATGAACCATAAAAACTAATTATAGTAACTTGTTTTTTAGATTTTATCAAGAGATCACATTTGGCCGCCTTATTTTTCTGAAGCTCTCCATTCAGATGAGATAATCTATAAAAAGCCTGTCAGTGTTTATAGATCCTCCACAGTACTATTCAAAGGCAACATACTTGTCTTGATAGCTGTGTATCTTGCTAAGAGGCGTACCCTGTACTTCTGCATGCGATGGACAGACACATACATAACAGTACAGTGTGCAATAAAATTAGTAATTGAGTGAGCTTTTTTAAAGTGCAATGTAAAAATCATTATCTAAATACACATTAAAAATTAATAATGCACATTAGGCTTTTTCTTATACATATACACCAAAATGCAAATTTAAATTGTGCTGAAAAATTCTTATAATTCTCACACTTAAAGTGATGGTAAATTTTCACAAATTGCTAAACATATTTGGAAAGGTCTTCTCTTAACTATCATATCAATATGCTTATTTATTACCCAAGTCATCTGTACACTAAATACATCTCTTTTTATTCATGCTACATTATGTCATTGATTGCAGCCTCTCCCTCCGATTTTTCATGTGGGTCATTTGAGTGGCAGTTCTTCTTCGTGAGTGTGCTGTGATCAATTAACATGGGGCGCATGGTGACGCTCTGATTGGCTAGATGAACTGCCACTCAAATAACCCACACGATCGGAGAGACAGGATGCATTCAATGACGTAATGTAGTATGAATAAAAAGAGATGTATTTAGTGTACAGATGACTTTGGTAATAAATAAGCATATCGATATGCTAGTTAGGAGAAGACCTTTCCAAATATGTTTAGCAATTTGGGAAGATTTACCATCACTTTAAATTTACTTAATGTAAACATCATAATTGTCACGCTGTGCCGCTCTAGTTGTTGCTAGGGATGCAGCGCCTGCTGTTCAGCTCGTTGTCTAGGGTAGAGTTGGCTCCTGTGTGCATGCGGCGGTGATGTTATCGCCGCACGCATCTTTCATTCTGAACCCGGTCAGGATCTCTTGTGGAGCGAATCCTGTGCCTATGTAACTTGCTCACTTTCTACTTATCACTTCCCAAGTATAGGTGTTACTTAGTGTGCTCCTGGGTGTGATTGTTTCTGTATTCTTGATTGCCATAACATTATTGAACTCTGCCTTTCTGACTACTCTGCTTGCTTAACCCCTAAAGTACTGGATTGCCATACAGTTGCTGAACTCTGCCTGTCTGACCACTCTGCTGTTTAACCCTTGAACCATTGGATTGCTATACTGTTACCGAACTCTGTCTGCCTGACCATTCTATTGGTTTATTCCTGAATTGTAATTACTGGAGTCCCTTTTGTTGCCGATTCCTGCCTGTTTCCGGTCCTTCTATTGGTTTACCCTTGTACTGCCATACCGCTGGATTCCCTACCTGTTGCCGCCAAAGACTACCCTGCCTATTATGAATACCACTTATATCATTTTGCGAACTTTCTCTGCTCTGGGTTATTCTGTATCATTTCAGCTTGACGTCGGGATAAGAAGACTACTGGATAGATAGATGTATGAATAATTCCTGTGTGCCTGTTTGTTACATTCGGTTCTCACTATAACAACACCTTTTTGCAAAAATCCTTTGCAAACCACAGCGGACACCAAACTGCTTGGAGTCTACTCGGATGGAAGACGGACTATAAAAGAAGGATCTACATTGTGCTGTTCTGAACAGCTGCGAACCAAAACCGCCACACATTCTGAAGAAAATCATCGGACACTTGCAAGTATTACAACTGACATAAAGTGTCTATTTTCAACTGGGATCTCTCTTCAAATAATCATTGTATCCAGTCTGGTTCTCACGATTGGAGGATTCTCACAAGTCAGGTGACGTGACGTCACAGCTCACGGCTTTTCACCCATAGTTACTCCTAACAGTCAACAGATCGGACACATCTAACATTTGCTCCAGGTTTGAGAGCCGTTTGGATTCTACATGCTTTTCTAGTAATACTATTTGTACAAACATTTTCTGTGTTTATTGTGATAATATCGCATATCTCTGCCTGAGTTAAGCTTATATTTTTCATATATTGGTATAATATTACCCTTAGATTTCACTACCAATTATCCTTAGTACCATCACTGATTTATTGTATATGGAAAACTTCTTTTAGCAATGTTTTATTTAATTTGATGCCGGCATCATATATATATATATATATATATATATATATATATATATATATATTTTTTTTTTTTTTTTAACTGTTTGATTGTATACTACGGTATTCAGCATAATACGGTATTCACGTATTACTGATATATATTTTATATTAAAGCTTTTATCTGCTACACGGTTTCATTTTTTAATTTTTTTCATATAAACGTACATTTTATTATATCTGGTGAGCTCCCCCCTAGAGCGCTTATCCCAACCCCTATATATATACCTTGAAAGAAGACTACTGGCCAGGTTTGATCAGATAGTTGAATATCCCACAAGCATTACAATAATTTAGTTTTCTTTGTAATACAAAAAGTCAAAAAGTAAGAAAATATAAATTTCTACAAGTCTTATTATATTCTCTAAGATGATTAAAGTGATGGTAAACTTTAGCTAATCAAACACCATAAATGTAATCTTTGCCATTTAAAAAGTGTATGTGTGATTTAGATAGATCATGCAATTTTAAGCAACTTTCTAATTTACTCCTATTATCAATTTTTCTTCGTTCTCTTGCTATCTTTATTTGAAAAAGAAGACATCTAAGCTTTTTTTTTGGTTCAAACCCTGGACAGATCTTATTTATTGGTGGGTGAATTTATTAACCAATCAGCAAGAACAACCCAGGTTGTTTCCCAAAAATGGGCCGGCATCTAAACTTACATTCTTGCATTTCAAATAAAAATTCCAAGAGAATGAAGAAAATTTGATAATAGGTGTAAATTAGAAGGTTGCCTAAAATTTCATGCTCTATCTGAATCACAAAAGAAAAAATTTGGGTTCGGTGTCCCTTTAATCTTGAAGCATAGATACAGAGATTTGAGGTGTTAACTTGTATAATTGCAAAAACTAATTTATGCTTAAACGTTTGACTCACCCGATGCATCCGTTGCTCCAAAACACTGATGGGAACCTCGGTACATAACAGCTCCCTTCCCTCTATACTGGTTTCACACACAGAAGCAGATGTAATCTCAACTTGCCAAAACTTCAAGTAAACCACACAAGTGACATCACAACAGACACATCTCTCCACTCCTGTATCTGTGCGGCTGCCAGTAGAATACCGGGTGTTAACGATCAAATGTAAAGTAAGACAACAGAGTCTCACTGCTTTAAAAAAAATCAATCCTATATTTGAATACAAAATTTAAAAAGCTTTAAACTTCCATAGGATACAGGTAGCAGACAAGCGTGCATGACTTGCGCGTTTCGGCTATAACATGCCATAATCATAAATCTGACTATGCACTTGATTTGCTTAGTTTAAAAAGAACATACATCAATTTCATTGGATAGTAGTAAATCAACATGAAAGCTACCTAACATTTAACTATTTCATAAGCTGGACAGATAGCTCATTGTGCTAATGCACTGTTACAGAGATCTGTGGCAACCCAAGGGTTGCAGGTCGATCCCGGCAAGGTCCACGCAGCCTTTCATTCTTCCGAGGTCGGTAAAATGAGAACCATTAAGTTGGGTAATAATAATACCTGTTATCAGTGCCGCAAGTCGATTAAGTTCGAAGTTGTGCGCTATACTAGTATACAATTATTATTGGCACTCAGATCACAGATGATATACATAATTGCAGACTCAATGAAAACATAGTATTATATTGTGAAGGATACTGGCAAACTTTCTCAAATAACAAAAAATCATAAATATAACATATAATAAAGCTGAAAAGAATTATCCCTATAAGGTGATTATAGTGTGAGAGTATTGGAGTTGTTGTGTATAAGGGTCACATGATCAAGTAAACATGATGAAATTCACTGATATACATGTTAAGGGTGAATATACAACTCCCAAAAATTAATTAAATCAAATTCTGAATTAAACCCCTTAGGCATCAAGGTCTCCAATTTAAATATCCAATAAATTTCCTGTCTGGCTAGAAATTTCAACTTATCACCTCCTTTCAATGGAGTTCTAATAACTTCTATAGCGTTCCATTTAAAATGACTAACGTCCTGATTGTGTTCCTTAATAAAATTATGTGCAAGGGCAGAGCAGGCATTGTAAGTGTAATGTAACCAAGATGTTCATGAATAAGAATGCATATATCTTGTGTGGTCATTCCCACATACCGTTTTATATGTTGTGAGCACTCAATTACATAATTCACATAACTTGTAGCACAATTAATACATCCCTTGGTAATTAAAGTTTGTCCCGTAACGTGGGACAACAAGTTACTGCCTCTTTTTATGTGTTCGCCTGCTTTACAGTTTTTCTCCACAACAGTAAGTACCATTGTGGGTTAGCCATGAGCTTTTTTTGGCAATTGGCTAGGAGACACCATATTACCCAAAGTTAGTTTATAAAATTATACAACCCTTATCAACTGCCCTTCTTAGAATCTCATTACTATATAGAAACAATATTACAAATTTGTTGAAACTGAGAAGAGAACTGTGTAATAAAGGTAATTTCTCCAACATAGGTGTGTCCGGTCCACGGCGTCATCCTTACTTGTGGGATATTCTCTTCCCCAACAGGAAATGGCAAAGAGCCCAGCAAAGCTGGTCACATGATCCCTCCTAGGCTCCGCCTACCCCAGTCATTCTCTTTGCCGTTGCACCGGCAACATCTCCACGGAGATGGTTAAGAGTTTTTTGGAGAAAGGATTATCTGCGAGTTCTCTGAAGGGACAGATCTCTGCTTTATCTGTTTTACTTCACAAAAGGCTGGCAGCTGTGCCAGACGTTCAAGCGTTTGTTCAGGCTCTGGTTAGAATCAAGCCTGTTTACAGACCTTTGACTCCTCCCTGGAGTCTAAATCTAGTTCTTTCAGTTCTTCAAGGGGTTCCGTTTGAACCCTTACATTCCGTAGATATTAAGTTATTATCTTGGAAAGTTTTGTTTTTGGTTGCAATTTCTTCTGCTAGAAGAGTTTCAGAGATATCTGCTCTGCAGTGTTCTCTGCCCTATCTGGTGTTCCATGCAGATAAGGTGGTTTTGCGTACTAAGCCTGGTTTTCTTCCGAAAGTTGTTTCCAACAAAAATATTAACCAGGAGATAGTTGTACCTTCTTTGTGTCCGAATCCAGTTTCAAAGAAGGAACGTTTGTTACACAATTTGGACGTAGTCCGTGCTCTAAAATTCTATTTAGAGGCTACTAAAGATTTCAGACAAACATCTTCTTTGTTTGTTGTTTATTCTGGTAAAAGGAGAGGTCAAAAAGCAACTTCTACCTCTCTTTCTTTTTGGCTTAAAAGCATTATCCGATTGGCTTATGAGACTGCCAGACGGCAGCCTCCTGAAAGAATCACAGCTCACTCCACTAGGGCTGTGGCTTCCACATGGGCCTTCAAGAACGAGGCTTCTGTTGACCAGATATGTAAGGCAGCGACTTGGTCTTCACTGCACACTTTTGCCAAATTTTACAAATTTGATACTTTTGCTTCTTCGGAGGCTATTTTTGGGAGAAAGGTTTTGCAAGCCGTGGTGCCTTCCATTTAGGTGACCTGATTTGCTCCCTCCCTTCATCCGTGTCCTAAAGCTTTGGTATTGGTTCCCACAAGTAAGGATGACGCCGTGGACCGGACACACCTATGTTGGAGAAAACAGAATTTATGCTTACCTGATAAATTACTTTCTCCAACGGTGTGTCCGGTCCACGGCCCGCCCTAGTTTTTTAATCAGGTCTGATGAATTATTTTCTCTAACTACAGTCACCACGGTATCATATGGTTTCTCCTATGCATATTTCCTCCTGTACGTCGGTCGAATGACTGGGGTAGGCGGAGCCTAGGAGGGATCATGTGACCAGCTTTGCTGGGCTCTTTGCCATTTCCTGTTGGGGAAGAGAATATCCCACAAGTAAGGATGACGCCGTGGACCGGACACACCGTTGGAGAAAGTAATTTATCAGGTAAGCATAAATTCTGTTTTTAGACTTATTGTTTCTCATTTTAATCAGTTTAACACTGAATAAATCCTTCTGATCCATCTGTCGGACCTGAACTAGAGCTTTATTAACCTATCTCTTAAGCGTTATCTTAAATTTTTGCATTCATGTTCGAAAGTATATTAGTCTGAACAAACACGTGTCCCCCAATAACATGTTTGGGGTGGGTGCATGAGGCATGCAACAGGTTATTCCCTGAAATAGTTTTATGGTAAAAAAAAAGTTTTAATGCCAGAATTCATCGCATCACCAGTCAAGGTAACATCTAAAAAATTAACTGACTCCATTAAATTGAATTTAATATCCGGTGTGGTGTTATTTAGATACTACACAAAGTTTTTAGCTTAATCCTCTCCAGAACCCCAAATAATAAGGTCATCAATGTATTTTTTTATAAAAATAAATGTGATTCCTATAGGTGTTTCTACCTTCATAAAGAGAGGCATGCTCCCACTAACCCATAAAAAGGTTGGCATATGCAGGGGCAAATTGGCCCCCATCATAGTGCCTCTCCTCTGGAGGTAGAAAACCCTGCTCAAACATAAAATAATTATGCTCCCAGAAAAATGGTGTTATTCTGACTATAAACTCCTTAGTAGTCTGACTGTAGGAGGTGCATCTGTGGAAAAGAGAGCTACAGCATCTATTGTTAACCATCTAATTTCTTCTGTCCATTCAAAATACTGCGATAAAGATAATATATGTGGAGTGTCTCTTAAGAAGCTGAGCAAAAAAAAAAAAAACATGGGGTGTAAGATAGAGCCAAGCAATTCAGAAAGTGGTTGTAATATAGAGCCTATTCCTGAGACTATGGGACGTCCCTTTTACATCTTGAGTACTCTTATGAACTTTGGGTAAGTGATGGAAAATTGTTATAATTAGATTTCCACCAACAAATACTCACAGGTGTTCCTATCTATAGCCCCAATACTTAAGCCATCATCTTCTATACATTTTAGTTCTTTCTGAAATGTAGTTGTTGGATTACTGGTCAAAACAATATGAGGACCTGTCTCCTAGTTGTCTCAAAGCCTCCTCCGAGTCCACATATTGTTGTCTGTCCATCACAACCACACTGTCCCCCTTATCCGACTGCTTGATCACAATAGAGTAATTATTCTGCAAAGATAAAATTTACTCTTTTTCCATTCATGATAAATTGGACTTTGTGAGATTCCTTTTGGTATTTAAAGTAATATGTTCTTCTACCACCCTTTTATGGAAAGTTTCTAAGGGTTTACCATGATCATGTACCAGATAAAAAACGAATTTAGAATTAAAAGTTCTAGTAGTGTTAACTGTCTCTTCAAAACATATTCAGATTCAATATATTGCAGAACTGTTAAGGGCGTCACTAGGGTTGGTGTCACCCGGTGCGGTAAGTCATGGTGTCACCCCCCCCCCCAGAAAGCAGACACACACAAAAACACAGGCAAACACTCAGACACACTTAAAAACATACTCAGATGCACACACAAACACTCAGAAACACACTCAGACACACACACAAAAACACACACACAAAAACACTGAGACACACAAAAACTCAGACACACACATACAAAATATGTAAACTGCACTGCATTAATTATGAAGCTCATGCCTAGAGCTGCTTCCTGGCTCAGCAGAACATCAAATGAAAGATAAACAGAGCACTCTAAAATAAATCACTGAAGAAAAGGTTTAGGCGCGCAAACTATGAAAATTCTGCTCTCTGACTCTGTTCCAAGTCTGTCAGTGCACAGCCCTGGGCCGAATGTCACTGAGCAGTGAGCACAGATAGGCAGGCAGGTTTAGGCTAGCGGCGCAACTTTGCAAGCCCCACGGCACACCCACAACATTCATAGTGAAATTGGGCAGGGGAGGAGCAAAGTACAAACAAGCAAAAGCAGCCGGGAAAACTATTTGTTGAAATTGCAGCACTGGCTCAAGGGGCAAAAAAATTGTGTGTCTACAACTTCCCCAGTCCCACTAATGTTCACAAATGCCAGCCTCTAATAAAATAATCTATGCATCTCAACATTGTATTTCTTTGAATTTCAATAAAATGTAAAAAAAAAAAAATTATTTTTTTTTGGTGTCACCCCCTGGAGGGTGTCACCCAGGTGCGGCCCGCACCCCCCTAGTGACGCCACTGGCCACTAAACCCAAAATCTTTCTTTCATGATTCAGATAGAGAATAGAAATTTAAACAACATTACAATTTACTTCCATTATTTATTTTGCTTAATTTTTTAAATATCCTTAGTTGAATAAAATGCAATGCACATGGTGAGCCAATCTCATGATGCTTCTATGTGCAGCAACCAATCAGCAGCTAGTGAGCATATCTAGATATGCTTTTCATCAAAGAATATCAAGAGTATAAAACAAATTAGATAATATAAGTAAATTTGAAAGATGTTTAAAATTGCATTCTCTTTCTAAATCATAAAATAAAAAATGTGGGTGATATGTCCCTTTAAGTCACATGTATCAGAAATGGGACTAGTTAAAGCAGGGGTGTCCAAACTTTGCTCTCCAGAGGTTTTGGAACTACATTTCCGATGATGCTCAGCCAGCATTTTATCTAGCTGAGCATCATGGGAAATGTAGTTCCAAAACCTCTGGAGAGCAAAGTTTGGACACCCCTGAGTTAAAGAATATGTATACCTCAACTGGTGATCATTAGATGTATAAATCTCAATATCCGTATTGCCAAAATATATACAAACTGTCAATTTTCTTACAAACCTGTTAACATCAAGAATATAATTAAACAGGGTAAAATCTCTTGTGGGGCAAAAACTCAAACCTTTACTAAGTACTCAAATTTCCACATCAGATAAATGGTGGGAAGAGATGTTAATCACATTATGTTATTTGATTGCGTATATTTGTGTGTATGTATATATGTATGTATGTGTGTGTGTATGTGTGTGTGTATGTATATGTATGTATATATATATATATATATATATATATATATATATATATATATATATATATATATATATATATATATATATATATATATATATATATATATATATATATGCAGGAAATGAGGATGCACTCGCCAGGATTTTTCAATGTTACCATTTAATGTAACGTTTTGGGGTATTATCCCTTTCGTCAGACAGAAGGGGATAATACCCCGAAAAGTTACATTAAATGGTAAAATTGAAAAATCCTGGCGAGTGCATCCTCATTTTCTGCCTTTATTCATATCATGGAAGTACCCTGGGTGGATGAACTTGTAACCGTGAGTGCTGGCCTACCTGCTGTTTATATATATATATATATATATATATATATATACACACACACACACACACACACACACACACACACACACACACACATACATATACACACACACACACACACACTCTCTTAAAAAAAAAAAAATATGTTTAGCTTGTACACTAATATAATGTTTTCTTGCAACATTTTTAAAGTCTGAAATTTACCATCACTTTAAGCCCATAGGTTTAGCCGTTTTAACTTGCAAAATGTAGTTCATAAAAGCAAAATTGAATGATTTACGGATGCTGACAATTGTATTTGCTCCAAATGGTATTATTATATCATAGTATGCCTTTTTAACTAGTTATAATAATAGTAGTGGTAACTATAGTATTAATGGAGATTTTCTGGAAGCTAATTCAGCATTTCATTGCTGAATAACAAGGAAAAATACAAGATATTTTTGTATATGCAATATACAAATAGCTTTATATATGAATTAGACCTAGTAATATACCCTAACCACACTTGGATGTTTGAATATCACAGATGACACCTCTATTATGTCAGGCAAACCAATGATAACTTCAATGCCAGAGGTTCTGTAACAAAGGGGCATACAGTATTTTAAACTTGTATTTTAAACAGTTGAACATCTAAATTTTTCATTATTCTACCTTGATATTCTGCCACTTGCATATTCCCTTAAAGATTTTGCCTTTTTTTTTTTTTATAGCATGTGAATGACATTTGTAGTGCTGGTATGCCAAGACCCAATTAGTTAAAGGAACAGTCTAGTTAAATATTAAACTTTTATGATTCTGATAGGGCATGACATTTTAAACAACTTTACTATTTACTTTTATCATCAAACTTGCTTTTTGTCTTCTTTATTGAATGTTTAACCTAGATAGGCGCATATGCTAATTTCTAAGCCATTGAAGGCTGCTTCTTATCTTAGTGCTTTTTGACAGTTTTTTCACTGCTAGACAGTACTTGTTCATGTGTGCCATAACATTGTGCTCACATCTGTGGAGTTATTTATGAGTCAGCACTGATTGGCTAAATGCAAATTTGACAAAAGAACTGAAATCAGGTAAGCAGAGAAGTAAAAATTATATTAATATAAGCGTGCTGGTTATGCAAAACTTGGGAATGGGTAATAAAGAGATTATCTGTATTTTTGAACATTAACAATTCTGGAGTAGACTGTCCATTTAAACTACTCCTTTTTTGTCTTCTTTTAAGGGGCCTCTATAGTTTCACATGCATACCTTCTGTTTAAACACGCTAAACAAAATATTTGCTATCTAACACTGGTGTAATTTATTAAAGTGAATGTAAATTTGAATGAATAAGTTCCGTATTTTTAAAAATTCTATTAAAAACAGGGGCACTTTCATTCATTAAAATTTACTTTGAAGCATTTTTTTTTTACTCCTTCTGAATCATCTGTTCTTGTTCCTGATTTGCCAGTTGTGAAATATAGAAGACATAGGACAGCATGGTTTCACTGCTGGAAGATCATATCAGACTAATATAATTGATTTCTTTGACCATGTAACTAAATTCATAGTCCAGGGAGGAGCCATAGATGTTGCATATCTAGACTTTAGCAAAGCATTTGGCACTGTCCCTCCAAAATATATTGCCTTGGAGTAGATGCTAAAATAGTTAAGTGGGTAGAATGCTGTCTTAAGGATAGAAGGCAAAGTACATTTAAATGAGTGGTCAGTTACTAATGGTGTTTCCCAAGGGTCAGTTCTTGTGCCTTTCTTGTTTAACATGATTATCTGTGATATTGGAAGTGGGCTCAAGGGGAAGGTTTGCTTGTTTTGCTGATGATACAAAAATGTCTAGCATAGTTGATGTTTCAGGAGGGGTGGATCAAATTAGCAGCGCTCTAGATTTGTTATATTGTGATATTAAAAAACTGGACACATAAATCGGATCTAAAATGTAATTTTACCAAGGGTACAATTATGCAAATAGGATAAAAAAACAAAGTCTAATTATAGTGTTAATGGTACATTAATGACTATAACTAAAGATTATTTCAGATGATTTAAAATTTGGTACACAATGCAGCAGTGCAGCCAGTAAGACCAGTTGAACACTTGGTTGCATTTGGAAAGGTATTAGTAGCAGAAATAGCAAGGTTCTTACAACACTTTAGAGATTACTAGTTAGGCCTCTCTACTGGAATAACCTGTACAGTTCTGGAGACCATGGGGTAGATTTATCAATGTCTGTCCGACATGATACGCTGTAGCATTTATCATTCATCACCAGAACTGCTTGTGCAATGCCGCCCCCTGCAGATTTGCGGCCAATCGGCTGCTAGCAGGGGTGTCAATCAGCCCAATCGTATAGCCCTTGTTAAATCTACCCCCATATCTCAAGAAGTATATTAATAAACTAGAATCTATCTAAAGGAGGGCTACTAAAATGGTACACTGTTTAAAATATAAAATGTACAAAAAAAGACTTTGTGACCTAAATATGTATAGTTTAGAGGAGACAAGGGAAAGAGGCAACATGATAGAAACCTTCAAATATATGAAGGGACTTAATAAAGTAGAAGCTGAAAGCATTTTCCACAAAAAAAACAAATGCCAAAACAAGGGGTCACACTCTGAAGTTAGAGGGTAGCAAATTCTGGAGAATTGTGAGAAAACTTTTTTTGTGGAAAGGGTGGTGGATCATTGGATAAACTTCCAATAGAGGTAAATATTGTAAAATAATTTAAAAAGGCCTGTGACATGCATAAGGCTATCCTAAGAATAATGTAACATAATATGGGTAGACTTGATGGTCCTTTTTAGTTCTTATCTACCATCAAATTCTGTATTTCTATGCTTTTTTTTCTTTCTGATTATGGTTACCTGCTCTCATTTAAGGCTAGAACTTTACTTTCAGGATGACCAGAAGGCTTAATGTAAAGCATAGTCAGAATACAGCCTACGTTTTCTTGTATCTAATTAGATAAAATTGTGGTTCCCCCTTTCACACAGTAGTGGCATAAGGATCTGGGGTCCTCACTAGAGCCTCCGGCATGGAAATCAATATTCAGATGAACCCAGAGGCTTTCTGTTTCCACCCAAATCCTTGAAATGAACAATAAATTATATTGCAATGGTACCATTCCCCCACCCAGTTATGACTTATTCACCCTAATACACATAGAACATGTGGAAATGGTTGTGGAGAGAAGGAAAACTTACTCCACGTTTGGTGGCAATGAGGCCATTGTAATCAGAGGTGGAGAAACTGAGAAATGCACTATTTGGTGGAGACGTACACTCACCATACTACTTTTAAACCAGAAGCTCACCCCTCCATGTAAACTCAGAACCCACTTATTCCAAATTGCCCTCAGTAGTGTCATTCCTGGTCACTAAGTCCTGGAAGACCACCGATACTTATACCCAAACAGACTGGATAAATTGGACCAATGAATTGCTCTCCTTAGATGAATATGGTTTTTACACCAGAAATAGTCTTTAACATTTTCATTTAGTGATGTTTTATTGGGAAAAATATAAAGGGAACATGAACATGCAATAAATGGCTCTCCGATGCAAGACTTTGCACATACATATATTTTCCCTAGTCTCCAAATCTGGTTATTTCCCTACTCCCTTTTAAGCTTGGTCCTATATATACCCCTTCCCCCGGTGCTAGGAAATGGTGGCACCCTCCCTTTGTCCTCCTGCTTACCTAGACTAGTTTATTCTCCTGCTTATCTCTTGCCTTTTCCCCAAAAGGTTAATTAGTTAGGGACCCCCACCCCACATTTATTCTGTAGTGTCACTGTCTGTACCAATCTGGCATCTGCCTTCATATGGAACCAGAGCACCGATCGCACTTCGGTTCCATATGAAGACAGATGCCTGGAGCTCAGAAACTTCAGTTCTCAGGTGTAACTTAAAAATATTGCACACCAAAGTTTTATAAGGGTTCAAAGATAGGAGGTCTCGGTGTTAGAAAAAAAGGCAGACAAAGGGACTTAACATATATATAAGAAAATTCAGGGTGGATTTGCACTCGCACCTCAAAAAACAACTGCCAGGGTGTCAGTAAAAGTACATTTTCCTCCATGTAAAGCAAGATCTGCACTCACTGGACTTGTATCAATCGTGTAGTTTATTGCTGTGCCGTTTTGGCGCCAAACTGTGTGTGTATATATGTGTGTGTGTGTGTATATATATATATATATATATATATATATATATATATATATATATATATATATATATATATATATATATATATATATATATATACATACACAGTATATACACATAATATATGTTAGTTCAAACATGTTTTCAAGTCTTTAAACACACTGGCAAGTGAAAAGAAAGCTAAAACTGCCTTGTTTCACTTTAAGGTGGTTTTCACTTTACAGCGGGGCTCTGGTCCCTAACCCGCTGCGTGATCGGGGTATACCTGTATGTATGTATGTGTATATATATATATGTGTTTTTATGTATGTGTGTGTGTATATATGTGTATATGTGTATGTATGTATATATATATATATATATATATTGTACCAATATACCTTCAGATATATATAAAAATATATATTTATGAATAAATAGAACATAGTCTGCTATGTGAAGAACATTGGAATGTGACATTTATATTTTCATATTGGTTAGAGCACTTGAAAATATGCGATCGAGTTTGTGCTCGAGTAGGGTGTTAGGTTTTTTTCCCCACTTTTTTCCTCCATTGACATATCGGGGGGATTAGGTCATCACGTTTGGCTTTTTACAAGCATCTGGTTGGATCGCAAGCAGAAACTGTTTACTTTTAATTTGAGCACAACCCGAAGCACACAAAAAGCTTACTTCTAGTGCAGTTATCGTTCTAGCGGTAATGTTTAATAACACTTCACTTTGTACGGAACGTAATCTAGAGCTTTATTGGGTGGCTAAAGAGTTTACTATTGAAAAATTTAGACACTCACTGACACAAATTAATTAAATTGATTTAAAGTGACAGCAGTACATTAGTAAGCAAACTGTTTGAGAGAAATCAATGTAAAGATGATAATGTCATGTTTTAGTAGGGACAGTGCACACTTTAGCTATTATGTATGATCTGTAAATGAAGAGAAAGACAAGGAATGTTGTATTTATAAGCAAACTTTTTCCCAGGTTTTGCATACTCAGAATGGATTTATGTAGAAATTATTGATTTTTCTTTTGTGTGTTTTATTAATTAGTTTGAAAGTTCTGCATAATTCATAAACGTATTGGATTTTGTCTTTGTAGATCTAACTAAAAATAACGTAGTGAATGGTGATATTCCCTGAGAGATAAATTAGGCTTGCTATCCAGAAAGCAGGAAAGGATGTTGACCTTGATGTTAGGGATCAGAAAGAAAATATGGATTTAATATTCATAAACATCACAGCCTAGAATTACTCATACTGTGCTACTGCCCAGGGAGAATAAGACTATTTATAGGCACTCATTTTTGACACTGTTAGTAACTTTTAAGTTGTTTTCAGCTTTAAGTATTTATGATTTATTACTTTTATTATTACAATTACTTTTTTATTATTATAAAATGATATAGGACATCACGAATGATGACATTATATATATATATATATATATATATATATATATATATATCATAGTAGATCATATCATCAATCACCTCACCGATCACTTGATATGTAATCATGACCAATGACATTATATGTCAAATCAGGCCATAACTAGGAACAAAATTCTGTCTTCTGCTGCCACAGTACTGCTCTTTTTAAATCATGAAAAAATAAAATACGGGTTTAATGTAGCCACCAATCAGCAAGCGCTATCCAGTGTTCTAAACCATAAAATGGGCTGGCTCCTAAGCATAGATTCCTGCCTTTTCAAATAAAGATAGCAAGAAAACGAAGAAAAATTGATAATAGAAGTAAATTAGTAAGTTACTTAAAATTGCATGCTCTATCTGAATCATGAAAGACAATATTTGGGTTTAATATCCCTTTAAGTCTATCTAACACTGCAAGTAAACATTTACATTACCTGTACTACCTCGACTCAACAAACAGTAATAATATACCAAAGCATCATTAAAGGGACTTAAAGCACCTAGATTGTAATATAAAATGTTTAATTATACATAGTATAAAAGGAACTTTTGCAATACAAATTCATTATTTATTTTGCCATCTTTACCTGCATTTCAACCATGAAAATTGTGGGTTTTCCAATTCGAGAACTAGAAGAGAACACTGCAGAAGTCCTTATATCTGTCACTTATTGGCCCCAGCAGGAGTAATTAGATAGGATACTGTAAACCAATACAATTTTTACTTAAAAGATGACAAGATTTGTCTTACCCAGTAACAAGTAAGAATTGGCTTCTCCAAATAAGGTAAGTTGTGGGCGGAGTTTAGCTTTTGATAAGCAATGCAGGAAATGTGTTGTTAATCTATTCAGAGAACATGACAATGACAGATTTGTCTATTTCAGTAGCAAGTATGAATTGGCTTTAGGGTTGCAAGGTGTTCCCTATTCAACTGGATAGTCCAGTATTTTTGCAGACTGCCCAGTAAAACCTACTCAAAAATACTGGACACTTAAAAAAAAAACATTTTTTTTAAAAATCACCTGAGTGTGGGCCCCTATGCCTATATGCAACCCAAATATGTCCATAAAAGAAGTTACATTGTGCATGCACTAATATATATGTTACTGGCAGCCAATGAGAGTAAGAAAACTACACTGGTTTATGTTAATGGAAGTTTTGGGTGTGTTAAATAACTTCTCTATGTGTATTCCTGGCTATCAAGAGTTGCAACTCACTACTGTGTATGTGTGCTACTTGCACCCAAATAGTTACTGGAGGCCAAGGGGATACAATTACTTTTTAGTTGTGAAAATCTACCTTGTGGGCTCAAGGGTGTGGTCAAAGGAAGCTCTTTTGAGGATGCTATGGAGTGAACCCCACCTACTAATCGTGTCCAGTCCCCCACAGGTTGTCCAGTATTTCTGTAGAGAACAGCTGACAACCCTAATTTAATTTTCCAAATAAGGAAAAGTGTGAGTGGAGTTTGTCTTTTGTTAAACAATTGCACCAGTTTGGCCAGTATAATATATTTCAACAATACAAATTTTTTTTTTTAATAATTCAAAACACAGCTCTTTAACAACAATGTGAGGTACACAGGTATTTTTCAAAGCATTATGTGAAATATGTGGGTCATTTTGTAAATCATGGTTAGTAATCTTGTTTATTTTGTTTGGTGATGTAGTTTAGTTAGCTGGGTAGCTACACTACCTATTGTATCCTCAGTGATGCATTAACTGCTGTTTATTGGTTAAATCCAAAACCTACCCACTGAGCTTTTTTTTTTTATATTATTCCTTTTGAGAAGAGAAAAGCATTAAATATGTTGTACAGTTGCTGTAACTTATTTAATGTCATCATTGATGAGGTCACGTGTAATATCATTAGTGTAGCCCAGGATGTGAATGAGAAATTAATTATTGGCTTTAAAGGGACATGAAACCCAACATTTTTCTTTCATGATTCAGATAAAGTATAACTTTTAAACAACATTCCATTTTACTTCTATTATTTAATTTGCTTTATTCTTTAGATGTCCTTTGTTGAAGAAATAGCAATGCACATGGGTGAGTAAATCACACGAAGCAGCTACTGAGCCTGTTTAGATATGCAGTTCAACAAAGGATATCAAGAGAATGAAGCAAATTAGATAATAGAGCTTGCAATTTTCAATAACTTTCCAATGTACTTCTAAATCATGAAAGAAAGAAAAATGGGGTTTCATGTCCCTTTAACAATTTGAATGTATTCATTTTTCTTTTCTTTTTTTTATTGTTCTGAGAGCTCTGATTAACTGTTTTTCAAAAAAAAAAAAGTGTCACAAAACACACAAAAAATACATTACAAAGTACAGTAACACTCATAACACTATCTAATAAAAAAGGGCTCAAAGATATGAGGTCTCAGGTGTTAGAAAAAAAGGTAGGCAAAGGGCTTTAACATAGAGATACATACATAGATACATATGTCTAAAGATGTGTGTGTATACAGCCATGGCCAAAAATATTGGCACCTCTGCATTTCTGCCAGATAATGCACCACTTTGCCCAGAAAATTGTTGCAATTACAAATGTCTAGGCACTCTCATGTTTATTTCTTTTCAGCTAGATTTAGAGTTTTGTCGGTAACAACCCGCGTAGCTAACGCTGTTTTTTCCCCCCCGCACCTTTTAAACAACGCTGGTATTTAGAGTTCACAGAAGGGCTGCGTTAGGCTCCAAAAAAGGAGCGTAGAGCATAATTTACCGCCACTGCAACTCTCAATACCAGCGGTGCTTACGGACGCGGCCAGCTTAAAAAACGTGCTTGTGCACGATTCCCCCATAGGAAACAATGGGGCAGTTTGAGCTGAAAAAAAAACTAACAAAAAGCAGCGTTCAGCTCCTAACGCAGCCCCATTGTTTCCTATGGGAAAACACTTCCTATGTCTGCACCTAACGCCCTAACATGTACCCCGAGTCTAAACACCCCTAACCTTACACTTATTAACCCCTAATATGCCGCCCCCGCTATTGCTGACACCTGCATTTTTTTTAACCCCTAATCTGCCGCTCCGTACACCGCCGCAACCTACATTATACCTATGTACCCCTAATCTGCTGCCCCTAACACCGCCGACCCCTATATTATATTTATTAACCCCTAATCTGCCCCCCACAACGTCCTCGCCAGCTACCTACAATAATTAACCCCTAATCTGCCGAACGGACCTCACCGGTACTATAATAAATGTATTAACCCCTAAAGCTAACTCTAACCCGAACCCTAACACCCCCCTAAGTTAAATATAATTTAAATCTAACGAAATAAAATGGATTTTTGTTTCCTCAGGTAAGTTTTGAAAAACTCCAATCTGGCTTTTTTATGTTTCTGTGTCAGCAGTGGGGTCCTCCTGGGTCTTCTACCATAGCGTCCATTTTCATTCAGATGGCTACGTATAGTGTGAACTGACACATTTGTATCCTGTGCTGAAGTTCAGCTTGAATTTGCCTGGAAGTTGATCGAGGATGACAATAATAATTATTATTATTATCATCAGGTATTTGTAGAGTGCCAACAGATTCCGCAGAGCTAACAATCCTTTGTCTATCTATCTATCTATTGGGTACTTATAGAGCGCAAACTAATCACCCGTGAGGGTCTCAAGGTATTCGTTGCAATCTTTGATCAATTTTTCTCTTTCATCCATGTCCAGAGAGATTAGCTACAGTGCCATGGGCTGTAAACTTCTTGACAATGTTGCACACAGTGGACACAGGAACATTTAGATGTCTGGAGATGGACTTGTAACCTTGAGATTGTCCATGCTTTTCCACGATTTTCGTTCTCGAATCCTCTGACAGGTCTTTGCTGCTCTTTCTCTTCTCAATGCTCAGTATGGCACACAGAGACGCACAACAGAAAGGTTGAGTCAATTTTTTACAATTTTAACTAGTTGCTGGTGTGATTTCTATATTGTCAACACCTGTTAATTGATACAGGTGAGTTTACTTTTTAATTACAGGAGCATCACAAACTTGGAATGCAATTATTTCTTACAATTTTGAGTAGGTGACAATAATTTTGTCCAGTCCATTTTTGGAGTTTTGCGTTGAATGTGTCAGATTTGACTTTTTTTCTCTTCACTTTTTTGTCTCATACTGGACAGATAGCTTAGCATGCTAAGGCACTGTGGCTCAGCTCTGTAGCAACCCAAGGGTTGCAGGTTCGATCCCTGGCGAGGTCCACTCAGCCTTTTACCCTTCCGAGATCGATAAAATGAGCAGCGCCTTGAGACCCTTACGGGTGATTAGCTGCGCTTTACAAGTACCCAGTACTGACATACATACATACCAATACAAAATAAATAAGAATGAGAATGCCCCTAAATAGGACTGACAAGTGTAAGAAAAAGTTCTTTAAGTGTCCATTGTTTGAGTTAGCTGTAATTTAGCTCTCTTTACTCTCTAAAGGTTTTACTTTGTCAATAGAAAAGCAAATCTTTGATAATTAGATTTCAGACTAAGATGGTCCAGTTCTCTTTGTCTTATTAGAAAAAAAAACCCAAGTCAAGTTATTGTGATTCACACAATTTAGTTCTGTTTTCTTTTCTTTTTTATTAATATGGGTGTATTAAATCATGTAAAAAAAGTAAATGTAATTACCACCATACTTTTTTAGAGGAAGGGAGAGGAAAGTGAAACACAGAAACACATTTTGTAAAATGTTATACTTGAAAGATCATGGCTAGACCGTGATCAATTGGTTGTTGGGAAATACTTCTCTCATGAGTTAAAACCATTATTTGCTGCAACAAGTCCAAGAGAGAAACTAAAATCACGAACTTTGTAATTCATTTTACGTAATTTATATAATGAAAGGAAGCTTTATGCTCACAAACTATTTCACATTTAATCTAGGGTTAATTTAGTGCGTAAATACTGACAACAGGATTATAGTTTTGTAATGAGCAGAGAAAAATAATAATGTCTTAAATCTTGGGACATACTAATTTTAGTTAGAGGCTTGGAGTGTTTCTTATTTTTATATGTAAGGGAACATAACCACAATTTGTTTATGATTTATAGAATAAAAATCCCAGCATACTCCATAGATAAATTTGATTGATTTAAAGAGACATGCAAGTCAAAATAAACTTTTATGATTCAGATAGAGCAAGCTGTTTTACGACACTTTAAATTTACTTCATAACATAGTAACATAGTAGATAAGGTTGAAAAAAAGACTGAAGTCCATCGAGTTCAACCTATACAAATCTAAAATACTTACAAAAAGCTCAAGTTAAGCTTAAATAACCCCACTTAAAGGTGACTCATTTAATACTAGCAATCACATCCATGAATTTTGTTTATATACAGAAATGTATCCAGACTATTTTTAAATGTATCTAGGGTATTGGCATTCACTACCTCCTTTAGTAATGAGTTCCACAATTTTATTGCTCTTACAGTGAAAAAACACTGTAGGAGATTAAATCTCAGGAGATTCAATCTCATTTCCCCCAACCTTAAATTGGTGACCTCTTGTCAGAAACAATTTTTTTGGAATAAACAGAGCTTCTGCCATCTCTGAATATGGGCCTTGAATAAATTTATATAAAGTAATCGTGTCACCTCTCAAGCACCTTTTTTCTAAAGAAAACAGACGCAGTTTGGCTAGCCTCTCCTCATAGGTTAATTTCTCCTATCTCGTTCAGAGAGGGATTGCCTGGTATTTCGGGGCTGGACTGTACTGTGAAGTCAGGATCAGACTGATATGCTTCAGGAAAGTTCTTCTCTGTGAAAGGCACATGTTGAGCAAAAAGAGGCTGCTTCTTGGGTGGTAACTAGCCATAGAACAAGCTATTATGCTATTGTTCGTTCTCAGGTTGAGTGTTTCTCTCTTTTTATTTAATTTCTCCAATCCCCTTATTAGCTTTGTGGCCCTTCTCTGAAATTTTTCTAGTTCTGCAATATCTTTTTTTGCGATCGGTCCCCAGAACTTCACTCCATACTCAAGGTGAGGTCTTAACAGGGCTTTATATAGTGACAGAAGTATGCTTTCCTCCCTTGAATCAATGCCTCTTTTAATACATGCTAGTATCTTATTAGCCTTTGAAGCCGCTGCCCTGCATTGTGCACCCATCTTTAGCTTGTTATCTATTACTACTTCCAAATCCCTTTCCTCCTCTGTTTGGCTAAGTCTTGTCCCATTTAAAAAATATGTTGCCTGATTATTTTTACTTCCAAAATGTAGAACCTTGCATTTTTCCGTATTAAATCTCATTTTCCATTTACTTGCCCATACTTCTAATTTTTGCAGATCCTTTTGTAATGAAAGTTCCATTATCAAGTTTTGCTCAGTCTTTTTATATGCACATTTTCTAGGGAATGTGATTCAACTGAGCATGTGCACAAGCTCTCATGGTATATGTATATTAGTCTGTGATTGGCTGATGTCTGTCACATTATACATGAGGCCTAAAAATTGACTGCCTCTCACCTGAATGCATTTACAGGTTTGTACAGCTAAAGGGTGTTAGTTCATGTGTGCCATATAGATAACATTGTGCTCACACCCATGGAGTTACTTATGAGAGGGAACTGATTGTCTAAAGTGCAAGTCTGTCAAAAGAACTGAGATAAGGGGGCAGTCGGCAGAGGCTTAGATACAAGGTAATCACAGAGGTAAAAAGTATATTACTATAACTGTGTTGGCTGTGCAAAACTGGGAAATGGTATTATCTATCTTTTTAAACAATTAAAATGCTGGCGTAGACTGTCCCTTATTGCTGTTTTGTTGTTATCTCAACTTATAAGGTTTTGTAAATCAGGAACAATTCAGGGTTGTAACCATGGAAATCATTATTACATTTTCTTTGTTCTCTTGGTATTTTTTGTTGAAAACCAGGGATGTAAGCTCAGGAGCATGCACGTGTCTGAGCACTATATGGCAGCAGTTTTGAAAGAATGTTATCCATTTGTAAGAGTGCTAGATGGCAGCACTTTGTTCAGTCATGTAGTGCTCCAGACACCTACCTAGGTATCGCTTCAACAAAGAATATTATGGGAACTAAGTCAATTTGGAAAGTTTTTTTTAAATTTTATGCTCTGTCTGAATCACAGAAGAAAATGTTTGGGTTTCATATCCCTTCAAATACGGTAAAATTTCATCATTCACCATTAGTCTGAATTTTTTTGTCGACAAATTTAAACTGTTTGTGAAGGATCAGAGAGGCGTCGGGTGTGAGGGTAATCTCTACATTACAATAATATTACCCTTGCTAGCTAACTAATTAAAGGGACACTGAACCCAATTTTTTTCTTTCATGATTCAGATAGAGCATGCAATTTTAAGCAACTTTCTAATTTACTCCTATTATCAAATTTTCTTTATTCTCTTGGTATCTTTATTTGAAATGCAAGAATGTAAGTTTAGATGCCTGCCCATTTTTGATGAACAACCTGGGTTGTCCTTGCTGATTGGTGGATAATCTCATCCACCAATATAAAAAGTGCTGTCCAGAGTTCTTAACCAAGAAAAAAGCTTAAATATCTTATTTTTCACATAAAGATAGCAAGAGAATGAAGAAAATTTGATAATAGGAGTAAATTAGAAAGTTTCTTAAAATGCTCTATCTGAATCACAAAAGAAAAATTTTTTAGGTTCAGTGTCCCTTTAAGCAACTTTCTAATTTAACATTATTATCAATTTTTCTTCATTCTCTTGCTATCTTTATTTGAAAAGAAGGCGTCTAAGCTAAGAAACCAGGACATTTTTGGTTCAGGCCATGGACAGCACTTGTTTATTGGTGCTGTCTAATCAGCAAAGACAACCCAGGTTGTTCACCAAAAATGGTCTGCATCTAAACTTACATTCTTGCTTTTCAAATAAACATACCAAGAGAATGAAGAAAATTTGATAATAGGAATTAATTAGAAAGTTGCTTAAAATTAACATGCTCTATCTGAATCACAAAAGAAAAAATTTGGGTTCAGTGTCCCTTTAACCCCTACACTGCTGGGAATTTTCAGAAGTGTTGTGCATAGCTGCCTGCATGTCTGCAATTTCTGAACAATAGGATCTCAGAGAAGAATTTACAACCATTTGTGTTATGACTGCACAAGTGGTAAGTAAATAATTGCAGTGAGAAACCCAAAGATTGCAAAATGGTGGCATGTAATATACCAAAATGGGCCTAGATCAATATTTTGGGTTGTCTAAGTCTCTATTTCTGTTTAAATGGAGTGATAGCAAAAATGCCAAAAATCCTCCAGTATTTTAGGCAAGTTTTTCTCTGAAATTCCCAGCAGCAAAGGGGTTAAACCTTTTGAACAAATCAAAAAACAGTGTATGCTTACCTCATAAATTATTTTTTTACATAATGATGATAGTCCACAGTCTTCCATAAAATATGAGATATATTTCCCGCCACTAGGAGGAGGCCAAGCACCCATATCAGAGCTTAAAATCCCTCCCATCTCTCTCTAGTTTATCATATAGCCTGGCAGAGAATAGGAAACATATAGGTAAGAAAGACAAAGCTTGGTATGTAGAGGTGTCATTAGGACTGTCGTCCAAACATTGAAAAGCATGGGCCTGTGGACCATCATCATTCCAAAATAAAATAATTTATTAAGTATGCATAAATTTTGTTTTCTTTCGTAAAATGATGATGGCCAACAGTCCTCCATAACATATGGTATTAATACCCAATCTGATGGTCTATGTTGTGGAAAGGGTGGGACAATTTTCCTGGCAGTTCTTAATTAGCCAACACTGTGCCCTGAAGGTCTTTGCTGCCAAAAGCTGCTTGCAAATAAACAAAATCTCAAAGAGAGAAACTCTGTAAAAAGTATGCAGAGAAGAAATGTTGCAGCTTTGCAAATCTGCTCCAAAGATGCAACTGCCCTTGTAGAAGAGCAGAATACACGAATAGGCAACTTTCCCACCTTAAAGTAAGCCTTGTAAATCACTTACAACCCCAATTCTGAAAAAGTTGGGACAGTATGGATTGGAAAATGCAAAAAAAAAAAAATTCACCCTGTACTATATTGAAAACTCATTATTTGATGGTTTACTTTGTGAATTAAATGTATTTTTGAAAATATACACTCATTTCAAATCTGATGACTGCAACACGTTCCAAAAAAGTTGGGACAAGGGTAATTTAGGACTAATAGCGATGTGACAAGTTGAAATAAGAAGTTGATGTGAAACAGGTGAGGCAATCGTGTAATCATAGTATATAAGAAACCTCCAAAAAAGGTCAAGGATGGCTCGAGGCTCACAAATCTGCTAACAGATTTGTCAGCGAATAATCCAACACTTTCAGAACAACTACCCCAAAGACAAATTGGTAGGATTTTGTGCATTTCACCTTCTACAGTACACAATAGAATTAAAATATTCAAAGAATCTGGTCAAATCTCGGTGTGTAAAGGGCAAGGCCGAAAAACCACTTGAGACTTCACTGTCTCAAAAACCGTCATGAGTCTGTAATAGATATCTTGACGTAGACTCAGGAATACTTTGGTAAACCTTTGTCAGTCAACACTATTCACTGCTGCATCCACAGATACAAGTTAAGGTTTTACTGTGCAAAGCAGAAGTCATATATCAACACTGTCCAGAAGCGCTGCCGACTTCTCTGGGCTCAGTCTCATCTGAAATGAACAGTAGCACAGTGGAATCGCAATATATTCAGCCATCCAGATGTCATCTTTTCCAGGGACGTCCCTGAATTTTCCAGCAGGACAAAGCCAAACCACATTCTGCCTAGATTAGAAAGCGCATGGTTGAGTAACAGAGAGTGTGGGTGCTAGCATGGCCTGCCTGCAGTTCTGACCTGTCTCCGATTGAGAGTGCGTGGCACATTATGAAGCACAAAATAAGGCAATGAAGGCCCCGTACAGTTGCGCAGCTGAAGACATGCATAATGAATGACTGGGGGAAAATTCTGCTTGCTAAACTTAGCCAACTGGTGTCTTCAGTGCCCAAATGCTTAATAAGTGTTATTAAAAGAAAAAGTGATTTTACAGAGTGGTAAACAGTCAGCTGTCCCAACTTTTTTGAAGTGTATTGCAGTTATGAGATTTGAAAGGAGTGTATATTTTAAAAAATACATTAAACTCACAAAGTAAAACATCAAATAATGTGTTAATAATGTATTTCCATATAGTACAGGGTGAACTGAATTTTAAAATTATTCTTTTTGTTTGTTTTTTCCATACTGTCCCAACTTTTTCAGAATTGGGGTTGTATTTGCGCCAAGAAGATGATGTTACCTTAGTAGCTTTCTTCCCCTTACTAGTCCCAGAGTAGTAAAAAACAAACTAGAAGTTTGTCTGAAATCTTTAGTAGCTTGGAGATAGAACTTCAACGCATTGGCTACCTCAAGATTATTTAAATAGGAACAACCATGAGCTAGTGACATATGGGATATACAATCCTACCAGGAGGGGCAAAGTTTCACAAAACTCAAAATGCCTATAAATACACCCCTCACCACACCCACAATTCAGTTTTACAAACTTTGCCTCCTATGGAGTTGGTGAAGTAAGTTTGTGCTATGATTTCTTCGTTGATTTGCGCTTCTAAGCATTTTGAAGCCCGATTTCCTCTCAGAGTACAGTGAATGTCAGAGGGATGTGAAGGGAGTATCAACTATTGAATGCATTGGTTATCCTCACTGGAGATCTATTTCTTAGGTTCTCTGTTATCGGTAATAGAGATTCATCTCTTACCTCCCTTTTCAGATCAACGATATACTCTCATATTCCATTACCTCTACTGATAACCGTTTCAGTACTGGTTTGGCTATCAGCTATTTGTGGATGGGTGTCTTTGGTAAGTATGTTTTTATTACTTAAGACACTCTCAGCTATGGTTTGGCACTTTATGTATTTTATAAAGTTCTAAATATATGTATTGTACTTATATTTGTCATGATTCAGGTTTTCAGTATATTTCCTTTTGCAGACTGTCCGTTTCATATCTGGGAAATGTTTTTTTTTAGGAAAAATGTATTTCTTACCTGGGGTGTAGTCTTTTTCAAATCGACTCTCTTTTAAATTCATGGGCAGAATTAGGCTCGTGAGGGCTCAAAATGCTAAAGTTTATTGCGTCATTCTTGGCGCAAGATTTTTTGGTGCAAAGTTACGTTCATTGACGCAATTCCGTAATTTCCGGCATCTTAGTTGATGCCGAGTCCTTCACAAGGTTGCGTCTTTTGTGACGCGAGTGTGTCATTTCCAGACGTTTTTGGCGCCAAAATTTTTTTCTGTTTGTGCCGTGCGTCATACTTGCCGCCAAATAATTTCATTATTTAAGACCCCCATACCTATATGCCTCTTGCCTTTTTCTATGTCAGAGGGCTATGTTGTTTGCATTTTTTCCCATTCCTGAAACTGCCATATAAGGAAATTGATAATTTTGTTTTATATGTTGTTTTTTTCTCTTACATTTGCAAGATGTCTCAATCTGATCCTGTCTCAGAAATCACTGTTGGAACTCTGCTGCCGCATAACTGTTCTACCAAAGCTAAGTGCATTTGTTGTAAACTTATGGAGGTTATATCTGCAGCTGTGGTTTGTAATTGTTGCCATGATAAACTTTTACATGCAGAAAATGTATCCATCAGTAGTAGTTCATTACCTGTTGCTTTTCCCTCAACATCTAATGCACAATATATAATTGAAATTTAAAAGAATTTATTTCTGATTCTATACAGAAGGCTTTTTCTGCCATTCCGCCTTCTAATAAACATAAAATGTCTTTTAAAACTTCTCATAAAGTTGATGAAATTTCAAATGACCGACAATATACTGAATTATCCTTCTCTGATAAGAATCTATCTGGTTCAGAAGATCCTGCCTTAGATATCGACACTGACAAATCTTATTTGTTTAAAATGGAGTATATTCGTTCTTTTTTAAAAGAAGTGTTGATTACATTGGATATGGAGGAAACTAGTCCTCTTGATATTAAAACTAGTAAACTTTTAAATTCTGTTTATAAACCTCCTGTGATTATTCCAGAGGTTTTTCCAGTTCCTGATGCTATTTCTGATATGATTTCTAAGGAATGGAATAGGCCTGGTACTTATTTTATTCCTTCTTCAAAGTTTAAACAATTGTACCCTTTGCCAGCAGTTAGATTGGAGTTTTGGGGAAAAATCCCTAAAGTTGATGGGGTTATCTCTACTCTTGCTAAACGTACTACTATTCCTACGGAAGATAGTACTTCTTTTAAAGATCCTTTAGATAGAAAACTTGAATATTACCTAAGGAAAGCCTATTTATATGCTGGTCATCTTCTCAGGCCTGCAATTTCTTTGGCTGATGTTGCAGTTGCATCAACTTTTTGGTTGGAACATTTAGCGCAACAAGAATTGGATTCTGATTTGTCTAGCATTGTTCTCTTACTCCAACATGCTAATCATTTTATCTGTGATGCTATTTTTGATATCATCAACATTGATGTTAAATCTATGTATTTAGCTATTTTAGCTAGAAGAGCTTTGTGGCTTAAATCTTGGAATGCTGATATGACTTCTAAGTCCAGATTGCTATCTCTTTCTTTCCAAGGTAATAAGTTATTTGGTTCTCAGTTGGATTCAATAATTTCAACTGTCACTGGGGGAAAGGGAGTTTTTTTTGCCTCAGGATAAAAGACCTAAGGGTAAATCTAAAGCTTCTAACCGTTTTCGTTCCTTTCGACAAAATAAGGAACATAAATCTAATCCTTCCAACAAAGGAATCTGTTTCCAATTGGAAACCTTCCTCAAATTGGAATAAATACAAGCCATTTAAGAGATCAAAGCCAGCCCCCAAGTCCGCATGAAGGTGCGGCACTCATTCCAGCTCAGCTAGTGGGGAGCAGATTAAGATTTTTCAAAGATGTTTGGATCAATTCGGTCCAAAATCATTGGATTCAGAGTATTGTCTCTGAGGGGTACAGAATAGGATTCAGAGTAAGACTGCCTGTGAGAAGATTTTTTCTCTCACACATTCCAGCAAACCCAGTAAAGGCTCAGGCTTTCCTGAAGTGTGTTTCAGACCTGGAGTTATCAGTGGTAATAATGCCAGTTCCGTTTCAGGAACAGGGTCTGGGGTTTTATTCAAATCTATTCATTGTCCCAAAGAGAGAAAATTCATTCAGACCAGTTTTGGATCTAAAGATTTTCAAGATGGTGACTATAAGGACTATTCTGCCTTTTGTTCAGCAAGGGCATTATATGTCCACAATAGACTTACAGGATGCATATCTTCATATTCTGATTCATCCAGATCACTATCAGTTCCTGAGATTCTATTTTCTAGACAAGCATTACCAATTTGTTGCTCTTCCTTTTGGCCTAGCCACAGTTCAAAGAATCTTTTCAAAGGTTCTCAATGCCCTACTCTCTGTAATCGGAGAGCAGGGTATTGCAGTGTTTCCTTATTTGGACGATATCTTGGTACTTGCTCAGTCTTTACGTTCTGCAGAATCTCACACAAATCAACTAGTGTTGTTTCTTCAAAGACATGGTTGGAGGATCAATTTACCAAAAAGTGTTTTGATTCCTCAGACAAGGGTAACCTTTTTAGGTTTCCAGAGAGACTCAGTGTCCATGACTCTGTCCCTAACAGACAAGAGACGATTAAAATTGGTTTCAGCTTGTCGGAACCTTCAGTCTCAATCATTCCTTTCAGTGGCTATGTGCATGGAAGTTTTAGATCTCATGACTGCAGCATCAGACGCGATCCCCTTTGCTTGTTTTCATATGAGACCTCTCCAGTTTTGTATGCTGAACCAATGGTGCAGGGATTATACAAGGATATCACAATTAATATCCTTAAATCCCAATGTTCGACTCTCTCTGACTTGGTGGTTAGATCACCATCGTATGATTCTAGGGGCCTCTTTTGTTCATCCAACCTGGACTGTGATCACAACAGATGCAAGTCTTTCAGGTTGGGGGCTGTTTAGGGATCTCTGACAGCACAAGGGGTTTGGAAATCTCAAGAAGCGAGATTACCAATAAATATTTTAGAACTCCGTGCGATTCTCAGGGCTCTTCAATTTTGGCCTCTGTTGAAGAGAGAACCATTCATTTGTTTTCAGACAGACAATATCACAACTGTGGCTTATGTCAATCATCAGGGTGGGACTCACAGTCCTCAAGCTATGAAAGAAGTATCTTGGATACTTGTTTGGGCAGAATCCAGCTCCTGTCTAATTTCTGCGGTTCATATCCCAGGTATAGACAATAGGGAAGCAGATTACCTCAGTCGTCAGACTTTACATCCATGGGAGTGGTCTCTCCGTCCAGAGGTGTTTTCTCAAATTATTCAGATGTGGGGTCTTCCAGAAATAGATGTGATGGCATCTCATCTAAACAAGAAACTTCCCAGGTACCTGTCCAGGTCCAGGGATCCTCAGGCGGAAGCAGTGGATTCGTTGATACTTCCTTGGTGTTATCATCCTGCTTATATTTTCCCACCTCTAGTTCTTCTTCCAAGAGTGATCTCCAAAATCATCATGGAGATGCTGGTGGCTCCAGCATGGCCTCATAGGTTTTGGTATGCAGATCTTGTCCGTATGTCCAGTTGTCAACCATGGCCACTTCCATTAAGGCCAGACCTTCTATCTTATGGTCTGTTTTTCCATCAGGATCTCAAATCATTAAATTTGAAGGTATGGAAATTGAATGCTTAGTGCTTAGTCATAGAGGTTTTTTTGACTCTGTGATTAATACTATGTTACAAGCTTGTAAATCTGTTTCTAGAAAAATTTATTATCGAGTTTGGAAGACTTACATTTCATGGTGTTCTTCTCATACATTTTCTTGGCATTCTTTTAGAATTCCTAGAATTTTACAGTTTCTTCAGGATGGTTTGGATAAAGGTTTGTCTGCAAGTTCCTTGAAAGGACAAATCTCGGCTCTTTCTGTTTTATTCCACAGAAAAATTGCTAAGCTTCCTGATATTCACTGTTTTGTAAAGGCTTTGGTTCGTATCAAGCCTGTCATTAAATCAATCTCTCCTCCTTGGAGTCTTAATTTGGTTCTGAAGGCTTTACAGGCTCCTCTATTTGAGTCTATGCATTCTTTGGACATTAAACTACTTTCTTGGAAAGTGTTGTTCCTTTTGGCCATCTCTTCTGCTAGAAGAGTTTCTGAATTATCTGCTCTCTCTTGTGAATCTCCTTTTCTGATTTTTCATCAGGATAAGGCAGTTTTGCGGACTTCTAAATTCTTACCTAAGGTTGTGAATTCTAAGAACATTAATAGAGAAATTGTTGTCCCATTCTTATGTCCTAATCCTAAAAATTCTTTGGAGAGATCTTTACATTCTTTGGATGTGATGAGAGCTCTAAAATATTATGTTGAAGCTACTAAAGTTTTCAGGAAGACTTCCAGTCTATTTGTTAGCTTTTCTGGTTCCAGCAAAAGGGTCAGAAGGCTTCTGCTGTTTCCTTGGCTTCATGGTTAAAGCTTTTGATTCATCAAGCTTATTTGGAGTCGGGTCAAGCCCCGCCTCAGAGAATTACAGCTCATTCTACTAGATCAGTCTCCACTTCCTGGGCTTTTAAGATTGAAGCTTCAGTTGATCAGATTTGCAAAGCTGCAACTTGGTCTTCTTTGCATACATTTACTAAATTCTATCATTTTGAAGTATTTGCTTCTTCGGAAGCAGTTTTTTGGTAGAAATGTTCTTCAGGCAGCTGTTTCAGTTTGATTCTTCTGCTTCTGATTTAAGTTTTTCTTTTCAATTATGAGACTAAACTTATGTTTTGGGTTGTGGATTAATTTTTTTTCAGTGGAAAATGGCTGTTTTTATTTTTATCCCTCCCTCTCTAGTGACTCTTGCGTGGAGTTCCACTTCTTGGGTATTGCTATCCCATACGTCACTAGCTCATGGACTCTTGCCAATTACATGAAAGAAAACATAATTTATGTAAGAACTTACCTTATAAATTAATTTCTTTCATATTGGCAAGAGTCCATGAGGCCCACCCTTTTTATGGTGTTATGATTTTTTTTGTATAAAGCACAATTATTTCCAAATTCCTTTGTTGATGCTTTTTACTCCTTTCTTATCACCCCACTACTTGACTATTTGTTAAACTGAATTGTGGGTGTGGTGGAGGGGTGTATTTATAGGCATTTTGAGGTTTGGGAAACTGCCCCTCCTGGTAGGATTGTATATCCCATACGTGACTAGCTCATGGCTCTTTCCAATATGAAAGAAATGTAAATTCTTACATAAATTATGTTTTCTTGATTGGTGTTTTCTTCTGAAACTACTTTAGGAGGAAATTATATTTAGTACAAAATATAGCCTTCTCCTTGTGAATAATTAGAAATGGAGATCACAAGAGGTTAACAACTCAGTAAATCTTCTTGCTAAAGAGATTGCTAATAGAGTACTTTCCAAGGTAAAAGTAGATATCAAAGGAATGCATTGGAGCAAAGAAAGAACCTAGTCATGCAGATAAAAGTAGATTCAGATTCCAGGCTGGAGAAATAAGAATCACAATTGACCTAATTCTAATGAACACCTGGACAAAAGTCTGATATTCAGGAAATTCCTATGAAAAAGAATAGATAAAGCAGAAATTTTATCTTTTAGAAATTAGCAGACAAACCCTTGTCAAGGCCATCCTGAAAAATTGAATGAGTCTAGGAATCCTAAGGGAATACCCAGAAATCCTAATGGAAGAACAGTATTAAAAAATGCTCTCCAAATGCAGTAATAAATTATTTCTGTTACAGGCTTTCTGACCTGCATCAAAGATTCAATAACTGAATCCGAGAAACTCTATGTCTCAAAACTAGGTGTTCAAGCTCCATGCCATTAAATGTAGAGATTAGAGATCCTGGTAAAAAGAGAACCTTAAGACAACAAGTCTTGTCTCAGAGGAAGAAGCCATGGAGAGCAAGAAATATCTGCACTATATCCGCATACCAAGTACTGTAGAGTCAGGCTGGAGCAATTTATTATTGCTGATGTTGACTCCAGTTTGGTTCAAATATGATTTTGGGAAACAGGTATTCTAGATGAAGGTCCCATGGACACACCAAATCATATATTAGGAGAGCCTTTGGATCTTTTGATCTTGCATAATAGCTTGGAAGTGTGTGATTTTACTGAGAGGTCATCAGATCTATGTCCTGTAAGCCCAGTTTCATCTCTGACTGATCAAAAATGTCCTAATGGAGAGACCATTGAATGGAACGATACATCACTGAGATGATCCATTTCCAAGTTGTTCATACCAGGTATGGGAATTGCCAATAGGGAGTAAAGAGTCCTCTCTGCCTAAGACAGACTTTATACACATCCTGCATGGCCAGTGGACTGGGGATATCCCCCTTAATAAATAATGTAGGACACCGCCGATGTTTGTCGAACTGGAAAATGATAAACTTTTCCCCTTTCAATGGGGGAAAGGGCTGAGAGCCTGAAGATCGCTAGAAGTTCCAGAATTTTGATTCATAACCTTTCTTGACTGGAGACCCAACTTTTATCACTCTTCTAGAAACCCAGACCACCACCCCCAGACAAAGAGACTGGCCTGCATTGGCACAATAGGCAAAGACTGATAAAGGAAGGATGCCTGAAGGGTCAAAGACAGACTTTGTGCCCTCAAGAACAAAAAATGACTGACAGAAAATCCAAAGCAATCCGTATGCCTAATGTAAATAATTATTTGACCACTGAGGAAGCAAGCCATTAAAGGGGTCTCAAGAGAAAATGGGGCAAATAAACTGTGTCTGAAGCAGCTACCATAAGTCCCACTGCTACCATGCACTGAGCTACCGACTGAAGGTAGTGCAAGGTAGGAAGAGAAACACCCTCTGAATCCTCCATTGCAAAGTTCCGTCAGGAAACTAGATGCATAAGGATAGAGTTTAATAGGACTCCTGTAAATGCTATGCTTATAGCAGAATATAATGAGCCTTTGGAGGTACATCAATACTCAAATTATGGTCTTGAATGAAGATGACAAAAACTGGAGAGTATGAGCGATAGCTATTAGCAGGAAATAAGCTTGCACTAGTATGACATTCAGATAAGGAGCAACTGAAATGTCCTGAATCTGAGCACTGGCAAGACTTCATCCAACAAAGTTTTGCAGATATATAAACCTCAGGAACATATAGGGATGTGCAGCTAAGATCCTAGAGGTCTATACTAGTCATAAATTGACCTTTTGAATGAAGGGTAAAATACAGTGAGGAATGTTCCCATATACCCGTGGAATTTCTGACCAACATGTTTAGGGATGTTAATCCGGAACAAGACTGTAAATCCCTTTGGACAATAAACCAATTGGGGTAAAATTGAAGTTACACAGGAACTGGGCTTAATTTAGTTTCCTATCCTTCAAATCCTTACATAAATGCTTCTGCCTCAGAAGGATCTTTGGCGATATGAGATAGGCCCGCTGGTCATAAGGATGAGTCCTCCTTTTGACCAGCGGCCTATCTCATGTTGCCAAGCCAGAGGGCTTCAAAGACAATAAAACTCTCAATCTCTTAAAGGACAAAGAGAATCAGACTATTTTTCTTGATGGATCCAAAATATATAAACTTATACAAAGCTTATTGAATCCGTACATGATATAAGTAGTAGCAGTGGTATGCATGTGCCTACTTAAGCATTTGCACATATTTATGTTGCCTTATGGACTAAAGGAGCTGCACATATAGATCAGGAGGTACACATTGGATACTTGTAAATCCATGTCCAGATAAGCAGAGACTGTGTATATCTTTAGAAAGTAAATACACAATGTAAATAATCCATAAAAATATTCATGATTAATGTCTGTATGATAAAAAGATGTGCATACATATAAATTACTCATACAATAGGTAAAAAGAGATACTAATAGATCTTATCTCTAAAGAATCTACACTTTAAATTAAAACATTCATGATCAATGTTCAATATCTGCATGATAGAACCTATGTGCATAGATATAAATGACACATAGCATAGATACAAAAGAGATACCAATAGATCGTATATCTAAAGGATCTCAATAGATCTTATCTCTAAAGGATTTCCACTGGTGTATTAAAATATGTCTAAATCCTGCAGAACTGTACTAAGAAATAAACCTGCAGAGCAGAATGCATGAAAGGTAAATCCCTAGAAGGTATATACTATATAATTAAGTACTCTAATAGTCTCCGGAATCTGTTGGCGCTCTACAAATAACCGATAATAATAATAGGATATATAATGCCTTACTTATCTGATAGTCAGGAGTTCTATCAATGTAAAAAATATTATTTGTGCTGCTGAACATGCAATGCACATAGACAGCTCTTAGCAATTTGTATATCCTAATGTACAGTGTACAGAACCTACATGATGTACATTACTGCAAAAAATATTCCAAAGAGCATGAAATGTACAACAGTATATAAAATGCAGACTGAAATGAAAAACTATCACTATTACATCCCCTTGCAATGGTGGGAGTACAATGCTTAATTGACTTATAAATAAGTATTAATAGCGCAGATAGTTATAATAAATGGTAATAGCACCATATGCCATTATGTGCAGTACAGTATAAAATTGCACATATTATAGTAAATTGTATACACTGTAAATCACATGAAATGTGCTGTGGCGTACAGCTGTCTAAAGGTCCTTGAAAAAAACACCTACTTAAAGGCAGGCCAGCACTCATGGTTAACATTTCATCCACCCAGGGTGCTTCCATAGTATTTTGTATTGTCTGACAAAGGGGGTAACACCCCGAAACGTTACATTAAAGGTAACTTTGGAAATCCTGGCGAGTGCATCCCCATTCTTTACTATATATATATATATATATATATATATATATATATATATATAGTTAGAGGGATATCAGAAAACTGATTTCTCATTAGCGATATCAGAGGACAAGAGGCATTTTGTTACTGATTTTACTTATAATAAAGTATGCAAAAACACTCTATATAAGTATTAGTACAGACAATACCTGGTAGAGAGCCCTCTACACTATTTTTACACTTCCCTGATAGTGTTCCCAACGATGATAGAACCTTTATAAACCTGATAGGGAGAAAAAATTGTGTCATGAGAGGAGCCAGTTAAGTACCCTGGCTATGCTGTACCTTTGTCAGTGTACCTACATATAGCCTCTGGGCTGTATGTGTGCTGTGTAAAGTAACTTACCTTATGCAGCATCCCTTTACTGGCTTACCAGGCATGTCAATTCAACTGCAGCAGTATCCAGCAGAGAGCTCATACAGTGCAAGTATTGAGTACTACAGAGGATTGCAAAAGCAAATACCTGAGTCCCTCAGGGGGAGGCTAGGGACAAATCCCTGTGATGCCTGGAGGTAGTTATGGCTGAAGTCCCATTAGGGAAATGCTGTGCACATAAGAGGATATTCCTGTGTCCTTGTATCATTCAGCTGCTGTCAAGTTTCTCTAATATTTTCTTTATAAATGATGCTCCCTAGGGACTCTGGGTCTCACATAGGTCTGAGCTCCCAATTTGTAGTCCATAAGCAAGTATCTGGAACAACCTCCATTCTCAACCATCTCCTACAAGGCAAAGAACAAAACTAGAGAGAGGTGGGACGGATTTTAAGCTGTAATATGGTTTCTTAACCTCCTCCTCGTTGCAGGAAGTACACTCACCGGCCATTTAATTAGGTACACCTGTTCAATTGCTTGGTAGCACAAATTGCTAATCAGCCAATCACATGGCAGCCACTCAATGCATTTAGGCTTCTAGACGTGGTGAAGATGACTTGCTGAAGTTCAAACCGAGCGTCAGAAAGGCGAAGAAAGAGGATTTAAAGGGACAGTACACTGTAAAATAGTTTTTCCATTAATGTATTTTCAGTGACTTGTTCTTCTAGCTGCAGAGTATAAAATATTTGAGAAATTGCATTTTCGGGTTTATTTGTGTATATGAAGTAGCTGTTTTTGTGCTTTGAAACCACAGCCTATTACAATGGGTTAAGTTTCAGGTAATATCAGATCTCATTTTGTTATCACTTTTATGTACACACACTTGCTTCCTTATCTTATATTTGTCTAGAAAACCAAAGCTCAATACATAGAGAGAACAATGGAAAATTATAATTTTATTACTTAACTATCATGCCCCCCACTGAGGGTGTAATCTCTTCTGCTGGCTGTGTTTACTTAGGCTTGTCAATAGCGTATACGCCAGTATCAAAACTTTCAGTATAGGTTGGGAAACCACAAGCTAAATCAGCTATTTCAAATGCTGAAATAGGAGTAAAGGAGCTACTTGCAACCAATTTAATACACTCTAGCAGGTAAAAAGGATCATTGGGAATAATTTAAAGGGGAGAAAGTTTTTGGGTGAACTGTCCCTTTAAGTGATTTTGAACGTGGCATGGTTGTTGGTGCCAGACGGGCTGGTCTGAGTATTTCAGAAACTGCTGATATACTGGGATTTTCACGAACAACCATCTCTAGGGTTTACAGAAAATGGTCTGAAAAAGAGAGAGTATCCAGTGAGCATAAGTTGTGTGGATGAAAATGCCTTGTTGATGTCAAGAGGTCAGAGGAGAATGGGCAGACTGGTTTGAGATGATAGAAACACAACAGTAACTCAAATAACCACTCCTTACAACCAAGGTAAGCAGAATACCATCTCTGAACGCACCTCATGTCGAACCTTGAAGCAGATGGGCTACTGCAGCAGAAGACCACACCGGGTGCCACTATTGTCAGCTAAGAACAGGAAACTGAGGCTACATTTTGCACAGGCTCACCAAAATTGGACAGCAGAAGATTGGAAAAGCGTTGCCTGGTCTGATGAGTCTCGATTTCAGCTGCAACATTCAGATGGTAAGGTCAGAATTTGGTGTAAACAACATGAAAGCATGGATCCATCATGCTTTGTATCAACGGTTCAGGCTGGTGGTGGTGTAATGGTGTGGGGGATATTTTCTTGGCACACTTTGGGCCCCTTAGTACCAATTGAGCATAGTTTAAATGCCACAGCCTACCTGAGTATTGTTGATGACCATGTCCATCCCTTTATGACTACAGTGTACCCATTTTCTGATGGCTACTTCCAGCAGGATAATGCACCATGTCACAAAGCTCAAATCATATAAAACTGGTTTCTTGAAAATGACAATGGGGCATATTTATCAAGGTCTGCCCAGAGCAGGCGGACAGGTTATGGAGCAGCGGTCTTTGTGACCGCTGATTCATAACTGCTGTTTCTGGCGAGTCTGAAGACTCGCCAGAAACAGGGGCCATCAAGCTCCATACGGAGCTTGTTAAATAGAGCCCAATGAGTTTACTGTACTCCATTGGCCTCAATAGTCACCATATCTCCATCCAATAGAGCACCTTTGGGATGTGGTGGAACAGGAGATGGATGTGCAGCTGACAAATCTGCAGCAACTGCGTGATGCTATCATGTCAATATGGACCAAAATGTCAGAGGAATGTTTCCAACACCTTGTTGAATCTATGCCACAAAGAATTAAGGCAGTTCTGAAGGCAAAAGGGGATCCAACCCGGTACTTGCAAGGTGTACCTAATAAAGTGGCCAGTGAGTGTATAATCCCATATGTTATGGAGGACCATGAAGAATGTTTATCATAGCAAATAATTTTTGCTTACAAACAAAATCTGAACAACCCCCTCAACCAATGTCAAGCCAACAAAAGAAAAAAATATTTTCCTGACAAATGATTGATATGTCTGTGCACGTCTATTATTTAAACATCGATCTCAGTTTGCAGCGATGTCATTGAATGATATATGCTATTTAACTATTTAAACCAAACTACCTTCTTCCTCATTAGTAAAGCACAAAATGTAAAAATAGATATAACGTTAGCTAAATATTGTTATATGTATAGCAGTGGGTCAGAAATAGCACAGGACATTGAATAAAAAAAAAAAAGTTTCTTTGATCTAAAATGTCTCACAATGTACATACCTGTGTGTGTTTTTATCTATACAGAAAGGCAATTGAAGAAAGACATTGTTATATGCCTTTTTAGCAGTATATCTGTTAAAATCTTTAACTTAAAACTTTTTGTCCTAATTTTTAGGTTTGCGTTTTGAATCACCGATCATTTGCAACTGCATAGTCCTTTATACCAGCACAAAACCTGGGATTTGATCTCCTTCAAAGCTTTGACAGCATGTCTTCTCCAACAATGAGCTCAACTGCGCAGCCAGGTCAGCTGTTTGATATATCATGTCTTACAAATGGTGTATTACCTGTTCATGTTCATTCTGAAAAAGGAAGCATATTCTAGTTTTGTGTTAGCAAAAGCTTGTGTCCAATGGGGTTTAAATATCCAGTCCTCAATACTAACTATCCCAGACTTAAAGGGATAGTACTATAAAATGCTTAAAGGGACATTGTGGTTAAAATGTAAATGCATATAAATTACATCTTTTAAAAAGAAACATATGCAATATACATTTGTTGTCAAAAAATGTTTTTAGTGTTAACATTTTTCTCTGCATGTGCATGTGAAGCATAGCTAGATATTTTCAGTGCACCAGCATTTTATATTTTCTAGCTGCTCAGGTCACCAGTGGGGCTTATATAATGTCAGAAATTAACAAATTGAGTCATTACCAGATGGCACAAGCACTTTAGGCTCTCTGAGCAAGTGCTGAGTTTAAAATGCTGGTGCATGGAGCATATTTAAGTACACTTTTGAAACCGCTATAGCTTTTATTAGAAGCATTTTTGTTAATACCTGTATATTACAAAAAGGATTCTAGTCAAAACTGAAATGTATCCATGTGTACTGGGCTGGAATGTCCCTTTAATTATGCATAGTAAAACAACTTGTGCCCCCTTTTCCTGTAATTTAAGGGATATAAAACCCAAACCTTTAATTTGTGATTCAGACAAAGCATACAATTAGAAAAAAAAAAGTTTCCAATTTCTATTATCAAATTTGCTTTGTTCCCATTGTATTCTTTGTTGAAGAGATACCTAGGTAGTTGTCTTGAGCACTACATGGCAGAAAATAGTGATGCCATCTAGTGCTCTTGCAAATTGATAATATTTTTGCAAACTGTTGCGATATAGTGCTGCAAACACATGCACACTCCTGAGCTTCTGTCCCTGCTTTTCAACTAAATATACCAAGAGAACAAAGACAATTTTATAATAGAAGTTGATTAGAAAGTTTTTTTTTTTTTTTTAATCACATGCTCTAACTGAATCATGAAAGAAAAAAATGGGTTTCATTTCTCTTTTAAAGTGAAGGTAAACTTTGATGAATAAAAGCCCGGTTTTAAAAAATACTATTCAAAACAGGGGCACTTTCGATCATCAAAGTTTAAAAAGCAGCCGTTTTGTTTAAAAACTTACCTTTGTTCTTTTCACAGCCAGAGCAGCTTCCCCCACCCGGAGAGCCTCTCTTCACACATCCGCAATGACTAATCCGGCTTCCTCCAATCACGGCTTTCCCCCAGGGGAGTCATTGCCTGAGGCCATGACGTGATTGGAGGAGGCCGGATTAGTCATTGCTGACGTGTGAAGAGAGGATCTCCGGGTGGGGGAAGCAGCTCTAGCTGTGCAAAGAAGAGAGAGAGGTAAGTTTTTAAACAAAACGGCTGCTTTTTAAACTTTGATGAATGAAAGTGACCCTGTTTTTAATAGTATTTTTAAAAACCGGGCTTTCATTCATCAAAGTTTACCTTCACTTTAAGTCTGAGGATTGCCTAACCTTGCCAGATGTTATTGTGTGATGTTTAAATCCTAAAGTAAAACAATAGTCTTTTCATTTATCATACAAAATGTTATAAGGAGCTAACCATGTATTATTAAATTAGGCACATTTACACTGTAAATATAGCTACAGTATATATGTTGTGATTGTTTCTTACAATTGTTTGCCTTTTAAATGTATTTAGACTGGTAAATAAGTGTTTATTTCACATTGTTAGAAACATAGAAAACATTTAACTAAGCATTTAAAACAGCAATTTTAGTTGCCTAGAATAAACAAGCCTTTAATTAAGAGTTTTT
>NC_069503.1:332456733-332566733 GCF_027579735.1 Bombina bombina
ATGTTGGGGACGGCAGATTAGAGGTTAATAATATTTAACTAGTGTTTGCGAGGCGGGAGTGCGGTGGTTTAGGGGTTAATATGTTTATTATAATTGCGGCGATGTCCGGAACGGCAGATTAGGGGTTAAAAAATTTATTTTAGTGTTTGCAATGCGGGAGGGCCTCGGTTTAGGGGTTAATAGGTAGTTTATGGGTTTTAGTGTACTTTTTAGCACTTCAGTTATGAGTTTTATGTTACGGCGTTGTACCATAAAACTCTTAACTACTGATTTTTAAATGCGTTAGGGATCTTGGAGGTAGAGGGTGTACCGCTCACTTTTTGGCCTCCCAGGACAGACTCGTAATATCAGCGCTATGGAAGTCCCATAGAAAAAATACTTTACAAAGTTTACTTAAGTCACTTTGCGGTAAGGCCAAAGAAGTGTTTGGTGCCCCTAAACCTGCAAGACTCGTAATACCAGCGGGCGTAAAAAATCTAGCCGATAGTATCTTTGTTTTTCTATCTACTGAAACTGTTACATTGTGGAAATTTAATATTTTGCCTAATGTTATTTTTCTTTTTCTGTTACATTTTGCAAAATGTTTCATTCTAATCCTGACTCTAATGTTACTGTAGAAACTATGATGCCCCGAAACACTATTCTGCAAAGCTAAGTGTGTTCTTTTCATTATTAAGCTGTTGTTATTTCTTCAGCTCAATTATCTGGCATTTATTATATTTTATGCTAGCAATGTTTCTACATGTACAATGACATTTACTGTTTTTACTTACTCCGTTCATGTACTTGATTTCATCTGCAAGCATCAAATGTTATTGCTTTTATCATAAAAGGTTATGACTGCTATTATGCCTTTAAATAAACTTATGAGCTCTTTTCAAAATTGTTATGATTTAATTAATTTTGTTTTGACCGACAGAATACTTAAGTTTATTTCACTGATGAAGGTTTTCTTTGGTTCAAAGGATCCTGTATCAGAGACAGTTTGGTTAAAAATTCTCTTTATTTCTCATTTGAACATTCTTGGTTCTTTGTTAAGGAAAATTTGTTATTTTTAGCTTTTAGGAGCCTAGTCCACCTAACTATCAGCTAGATTACGAGTTTTGCGTTATGAGTCAAAAAGCATCATTATGGCCCATAATGCTTCTTTTTCCCAAACCCTGCTATTACAAGTCTTGTTGGTATAGGTGTACCGCACACCTTTTAGCCAGTCAAGCAACATCAGTTCTGCACTTTTAAAAAAAGTCCTTTTTCAATGGCACTCCGATAGCACCGGTATTACGAGTTTGCCTGGGAGGCCAAAAAGTGAGCGGTACACTCTATAGACACAATATCTGTACTGCCATCTAAAGTCAGTAGTTATGAGTTTTACGTTACAAAGCTGTACCACAAAACTCATAACTAAATTGTTAAAAAGTACACTAACACCCATAAACTACCTATTAACCCCTAAACCGAGGCCCTCCCACATCGTAAACACTATAATAAAGTTATTAACCCCTAATCTGCCGTCCGCCCACACCGCCTCTATAATAAACCTATTAACCCCTAAACTGCAAGCCCCCCACAACGAAAATATACTAAAATAAACTATTAACCCTTAAACCTAACGCCCCCCTAACTTATAAATGACAATTTCTTTCTTAAATTAAATTAAAACTTAATTGTCAAATTAAATAAATTAATTTTAAACCAACAATTAAACTAAGATAATTATTAAACTACAATTAAACTAACTACCAATTAAACTAAACTACACATTAAAAAAATCCTAACACTACATTACAAAAAACAAACAAAACTAAATTACGAAAATTAAGAAACAAATGATTGAAAATAAAAAAGAATTATACCTAATCTAATAGCCCTATCAAAATAAAAAAGCCCCCCCAAAATAAAAAAACCCTAGCCTACAATAAACTACCAATCACCCTTAAAAGGGCCTTTTGTGGGGCATTGCCCCAAAGAAATCAGCTCTTTTACCTGTAAAAAAAATACAAACACTCCCCAAAAGTAAAACCCACCACCCAACCAACCAACCCCCCAAATAAAATAACCTATCTAAAATAACCTAAGCGCCCCAAAAAGGGCATTTGTATGAGCATTGCCCTTAAAAGGGCATTGAACTCTTTTACATGCCCAGACCCTAATCTAAAAATAAAACCCACCCAAAAAACCCTTAAATAAACATAACACTAACCCCCGATGATCCACTTACAGTTCTTGAAGTCCCGCTTGAAGGATCCATCCAGCCGGCGAAGTCCTCATCCATGTGGCATAGAGCTGCTAAAATCCTATTGGCTGTTCCAATCAGCCAATAGGATTGAGCTCTCAATCTATTGGCTGTTCCAATCAGCCAATAGGATTTAAGCAGCTCTCATCCTTTTGGCTGATTGGAACAGCTAATAGGATGAGAGCTTAATCCTATTGGCTGATTGGAACAGCCAATAGAATGAGAGCTCAATCATATTGGCTGATTGAAATCTTTCAGCCAATAGGAATGCAAGGGATGCCATTTTGGATGGCGTCACTTGCATTGAAGTTCCAGTTTACGGTGGCGACCATATGAAGAGGATGCTCCATGCTGGATGTCTTCAGGATGGACCAGCTCCATGCCGGATGGATGAAGATAGAAGAGGCCGCCTGGTGAAGACTTCTTGCCGCATGGATGATGACTTTGCCGGCTGGATGGATCCTTCAAGCGGGACTTCAAGAACTGTAAGTGGATCATCGGGGGGTAAAGTGTTAGTTTTTTTTTTAAGGGTTTCTTGGGTGGGTTTTATTTTTAGTTTAGGGTCTGGGCATGTAAAAGAGCTAAATGCCCTTTTAAGGGCAATGCCCATACAAATGCCCTTTTTAGGGCAATGGGAAGCTTAGTTTTTTTTAGATAGTTATTTTATTTGGGGGGCTTGGTTGTGGGGGGGGTTTACTGTTGGGGGGTGTTTGTATTTTTCTTATAGGTAAAAGAGCTGATGTATTTGGGGCAATGCCCCACAAAAGGCCTTTTAATGGCCATTGGTAGTTTATTGTAGGCTAGGTTTTTTTATTTTGGGTTTTTTTTTATTTCGATAGGGCTATTAGATTAGGTGTAATTCTTTTTTTATTTTTGCTAATTTGTTTCTTATTTTTTGTAATTTAGTGTTTGTTTTTTTATATAATTTAGTAATTTTTATTTTTAGTAATTTTAGTGTTTATTTTTTTTTGTAATGTTAGGTTTTAGTGTAAGGCAGGTTAGGTTTTGTTTGACAGTTAAGTTTTTATTTATTTTAACTAGGTAGACTAGTTAGTAAATAGTTATTAACTATTTACTAACTACCTAGTTAAAATAAATACAATTTACTAACTAGTCTACCTAGTTAAAATAAATACAAACTTACCTGTGAAATAAAAATAAAACCTAAGCTAGCTACAATATAACTATTAGTTATATTGTAGCTAGCTTAGGTTTTATTTTACAGGTAAGTATTTAGTTTTAAATAGGAATTATTTAGTTAATAATTGTAACTTTAGTTTAGCTGTATTTTAATTATGTTAAAGATAGGGGTTGTTAGGCTTAGGGATTTATTTAGTGGTAGTGATGTGGAAAGCCAGAGATTTCAGGCTTAATAACTTTTGTTGGGGGTAGCAGATTAGGGGTTAATAGTAGGTGGCGGCGATATCGGGGACAGCAGATTAGGGGTTAATAACTGTATGTAGGTGGCGGTGATATCAAGGGCGGCAAATTAGGGGTTAATAACTGTATGTAGGTGGCGGCAATGTCGGGGGGTGGCAGATTAGGGGTGTTTAGACTCGGGGGTTTATGTTAGTGTGTTAGGTTTAAACTTAACTTTTTCTTTCCCCATAGACATCAATGGAGCTGCGTTACGGAGCTCTTCATTCAGCGATCGCAGGTGTTAGGCTTTTTTTTTGCCGGCTCTCCCCATTGATGTCTATGGGGAAATCGTGCACGAGCACGTCAAAGCAGCGCTTGATTTTGGTGTGGTATGGAGCTCAATGCAGCCATATCGCCCGCACAAACCTGCTTTTTTAAAACTTGTAATAGCAGCGCTATAGGGAGGTGAAATAACGCTGCTTTTGTGGAGGTCGTTAAAATCCCTATAGCGCTCAAAACTCATAATCTAGCTGTATGTTATTAATCATTTTAAAATCAGGATTTTAATTTTGCTTCTGAGGTTTTTTTGCTATTCAAGATACTATCTGTATTATGTTCGAAAGAATGGTTAATTCTGATTCCCTTTTGGGACTGTACTACTATTTCTATGGAAAAATTGCTACTTATTTTTAGGATTCTTTAGAGTTTGAGTATAACCTTAGTAGAGCATATTCACGTACTGTTTATATTTTTAGCTCAGCTTTATCTGTGGCTGACATTACTGTTTATTTCAACCTTTTTGTTGTTGAACAGTTAGCATAAGCAGTTTTTAGATTCTCAAGTATATAACTCTGTTTATTTACTTCTGATGTATTCATTTTATTATGTTTACTATAGCTATTATTATGATTTCAAATATTTTTTATTATCTCTAGCTTGTTTGGATAATAATTTGTTTGATTTCTATTATCTCCACTATTTGGAGCTTTAGAGTTTTTTCTGCCCTACTTTTAGTCCGTTGATGTAGATCAGTTGGTGAATGTCCTGACTACAAATGCTTGTTCTAGATTCAAGGGTCATAGATTCATATCCCGTCAGGGTTTATACAGCCCTTCGGCCTTTTGAGGTCAATTTATTGTTTACCATTTATTTGGGTAATAATAACTGTTTATCAGCTGCTAATTTGGTTAACTCCGAGTGTAAGCACTGAAAAAGCATTTTTTATATAATTCTTGGAGATAAACGCTAAACAATTAATAGTTTTTAGTCTGCATGAATGTGCGGTTCTCAAACCAGTCCTTCTGGTGGGGGCAGATTAGTTTGTTTTTGGATGAACTCAGTCCAAAATCTATATTATTCTTAGGGTTTGAATAGATTTTTAGAATGAGACCTTCTATGGGTAGAATTTCTTTTTCTCAGTACACTTTGTGAATTTTTTTTAGGAGTGATCATACCAGTTCTTTAGCAGGAACAGGTATTGGGTTTCTATTCAATTCTATTATTTGTCCCAAAGAAGAAAGGTTTATTCAGTCCAATCTTGGATCTGAAGACTTTATATTGTTTTGTTAGAGTCTCAACTTTCAAGTTTGCTTTTATAAGGACTATTATGCCTTTTTGTTCAGCAAGGTCATTTCATGTCCATTCCATTTTACAGGATGTTTATCCTCATATTTTGTTTCATTCAGACCACTTGTGGATTCTGAGATTTTCTTTTTTTTAGATAAGCTTTACCAATTTGTTGCTTTTTCATTTGATCTAGCGACAGCTTTATGAATCTTTTCAAAGGTTCTGGGTGCTCTTCTTTCAGTAATAAGACAGTGCGGTATTGTGGTGTTTCCTTATTTGGATGGTATCTTGGTATTAGCTTAATCTTTTCTTTTATTGGAATCTCTCATGAATCAACTAGTTTTGTTTCTTCAAGACATGGTTAGAGGATTTTATTTACCTAAAAGTTTTGTGATTCATCAGACAAGGGTCACCTCTTTTTGGATTTCTAGATGGATTCTGTGTTCATGTATTTGGCTTTATTGGACAAAAGTCAATTGTAATTGGTGTTAGCCTGTCTAACTTACAGTCTAGAACATTCTTTTCAGTGTCTATGTGCATGGAAGTTTTAGGCCTCATAACTGCAGCATTGGGCGTGGTTCCCTTTGCTCGTTTTTCATCTGAGACCTCTTTTGCTTTGCATGCTGAATCAATGGTGCAGGGATTGTTTTCAGATATCACAGTTGATAGTCTTAAATCCTAACACTTAACTCTCTTTGTTTTGGTGATTAGACTATCATTGTTTTATTCAGGGGACCTCTTTTTGTTTATCCTTCTTTGACTGTATTCTTAATAGATGCAAGTCTTACAAGTTGGGGAGCTGTCTGAGGATCTCTGACAGCACAAGGCATTTGGAAACCTCAAGAGGCGAGATTTCCAATCGATATTTTAGAACTCTGTGCTATTTTCAGAGCTCTTTCAGGCTTGGCCTCTTTTAGGAGAGAACATTTAAAGGGACATAATACTCATATGCTAAATCACTTGAAACTGATGCAGTATAACTGTAAAAATCTGACAGGAAAATATCACCTGAGCATCTCTATGTAAAAAAGGAAGATATTTTACCTCACAATTTCCTCAGCTCAGCAGAGTAAGTTCTGTGTAAAAAGTTATACTCAGCTGCTCCCAGCTGCAGGTAAAAAAATTAAAAAAAATGAAGAAATGAACAGCAGCCAATCAGCATCAGCAGTGCTGAGGTCATGAACTCTTACTGTGATCTCATGAGATTTGACTTAACTCTCATGAGATTTCATAGTAAGCTTCCTTTACCTGATTGGTGAAATAATATGAGAGTGCACGATGCTAGTCCCTTCAGATGTCCCAGGACAAACACACTAAAATGCTGCTTAGAAATCCTTTACAATGGGAGGTGGCTACTGAGGAACGTTTGAGGTAAAATATCTTTCTTTTTTACATAGAGATGTTCAAGTGATATTTTCTAATCAGCTTTTTACAGCTATGCTGCATCACTTTCAAGTGTTTAAACATTTGGGTATTATGGCCCTTTAATTATGTTTTCAGACAGACAATTTCACAACTGTGGCTTATGTCAATCATCAAATAGGGACTCGCAGTTCCTTAGCAATTAAGAAGTATTTTGAATACGTTCTTAGATGGAATTCATCTCCTGTCTAATTTCTACGATTTTTAACTCAGGTTTAGACATTTGGGAGGTGGATTATCTCAGCCATCAGTTTTTACATCCGGGAGAGTAGTATCTCTATACAGATGTGTTTTCTCAATTTCCCAGGTACCTTTTCAGGTCCAGGGATCCTCAGGCAGAAATGGTTGATGCACTAGCAGTGTCTTGGTTGTGCAACCTGACTACATCTTTCTGCCTCTGTTTTTTTCTTCCAAGGGTGATTTCCAAGATCATATTGGAACAGTCTCATGTGTTTCTGATAGCATCAGCATGGCCTCACAGGTTTGGTATGTGGATCTGGTTCGGATGTCCAGTTGCCATCCTTAGCTTTCTCTTTGGCCAGCCCTCTTGTTTTAGGGGCTATTTTTCCATTGGGATTTCAAATTACTAATTTGATAGTATGGAAATTGATTCGTGTTTAGTCATAGAGGTTTCTCTGACTCAGTTTTTATTATTATGTTGCAGGCTTATAAGTCTGTTTCAAGGAACATGTATTATCAGGTTTGGAAAACCTATATTTTTATGATGTTCTTCTCATAAATTCTCTTGGCATTCTTTTAGAATTTCTAGGATTTTTTTTAGCTTTTTCAGGATGGTTTGGATAAATTTGTCTGCAATTTTTTTGAAGGGACACATCTCTGTTTCTGTTTTATTTCCTAGAAAGAATGTTTTAACTTCCTGATATTCACTGTTTTGCTCAGTCTTTGGTTGGTATCAAACCTGTTCATTTATTGATTTCTCATTTTTTGGAGTCTTATTTGGTTTAAAGATTTGCAGGCCCTTTCTTTTGAGCCTATATTTTCTTTGAAGATTATCTACTTTCTTGGAAAGTGTTTTCTTTTGACTATCTCTTCTGCTACAAGTTTCTGATTTTTCAATTCTCTCTTGTGTGTCTCCTTATCTGATATTTTTATCTAGATAAGTTGTTTTGTGGACTTCTTTTTTTCCTAAGATTGTGAATTTGAACAACATTAGTAGAGAACTTGTTGTTCCTTCTTTGTGTCCTAATCCTAAAATAATTCTTTGAGAGTTCTTTACATCCTTTGGATGTGGTAAGAGCTTTATAATTCTCTATCAAGGTTGCTAGGATTTCAGAAGACTTCTAGTCTATTTGTTGTTTTTCTGGTTTCAGAGAAAGTTAGAAAGCTTCTGCCATTTCTTTGGCATCCTCGTTAAAGCTTTTGGTTCTCGAGGCTTATTTGGAGGCAGGGCAGGCTCCGCCTCCGAGATTTGCAGCTCATTCTACTAAGTTCAGTCGCCATTTCTTTGGCTTTTTCAGAATGAAGCTAAAGTTGATCAAATTTGCAAATCAGTAGTTTGGTCTTCTTTGCTTACTTTTATTGTTTTTACCATTTTGATGTATTTTGTTTCCTCTGAAGCAGTCTTTGGTAGAAAAGTTCTTCAGGCAACTGTCTCAGTTTGATTCTACTGCTTTTGATTTAAGTTTTTTTAAGGAAAACTTAATTATTGTGTGGGTTTAATTTCACAGTGGAAATAGCTGTTGTTATTTTATTCCTCCCTCTCTAGTGACTCTTCTGTGAACTTCAATATCTTGGGTATTTCTATCCCATACATCACTAGCTCATGGACTCTTGCCAATTACATGAAAGAAAGCATAATTTATGTAAGAACTTACCTGATAAATTCATTTCTTTCATATTGGCAAGAATCCACGAGGCCCACCCTTTTTATGGTGGTTATGTTTTTTTGTATAAAACCACAATTATATTTCCAGTTCCTCTTTTTGTATGCTTTTTTTTACTCCTTTTTGTTATCACCTCACTACTTGGCTATTTGTTAAACTGAGTTGTGGGTGTGGGGGAAGATGTATTTATAGGCATTTGAGGCTTGGGAAACTTTGCCCCCTCCTGGTAGGAATTTATATCCCAAACATCACTAGCTCATGGACTCTTGCCAATATGAAAGAAATACATTTATCACGTAAGTTCTTACATAAATTATGTTTTTTGAATTTGTATGTTACATTTCATGAAGGGAAAACGTAACATTTGTAAAAATGTCAAATGTTTAGCAAATATTCAACATTTTCTTACAATGAACAAAAGTAAAATTTTTTATATTTCTCCAATATGCTGAAACATCCACCATTTTCTTTTCTTAGATTCACTGTGAATTGTGACTCTACCACAGAAAGAGAAACCTCTAATTTATCTATGATAAAGATACTCACAGACCTTCCTGTGCTTCCAAATGCAGAATATGTTACTCTAAGATTCAGAAAGAACAAAGAGTAAATTATAAACTTAAAGGGAAAGTAAAGTCAAAATTAAGCATGCATTTTTATTCAACTTTCCAGTTTACTTCTATTATTTATTTTGCTTCATTTTTTTGGTATCCTTTGTTGAGAGCTTACCTAGCAGTGTTCTACTGGGAGCTAGCTGCTGATTAGTGGCTGCACATCTTGTCTTAGCTTACCCTTTGTGTTCAATTAGCTCCCAGTAGTACATTGCTGCTCTTTCAACAAAGAGTACCAGAAGAATGAAGCAAATTTGATAATATAAGTAAACTGGAAAGTTTAAAATTGTATGTTCTATCTAAATCATTAGCAGCAGCAGTTTCCATGCGTTCTGAGGCTCCTGAGCAGTAACCATGTGTTTTGTGGAGGTTAAATATATTGCATTGCAGCGTTGCTAGGGATAAAATTACATATGCTAATGCATTAGAGCAGGGGTCAGCAACCTTGGGCCCCCAGATGTTTTAGTACTACATTTCCCATTGTGCTCAGACAGCCTAAACCGTGTCTCAGCATCATGGGAAATGTAGTTCCAAAACATCTGGGGGCCCAAGGTTGCTGACCCCTGCATTAGAGCATGTCATCTTATCACTCTAATGGCTTTTTAGAGTCATAGTTTACTCAATATAAATTCTTCATGGATTTTCCTTTATTTAAAATTAGCATCCACTCACCAGAGTAACTGTTCTGTTCCAATTAAGCTCCTCTTCATACTTGCATCAGCTAATCAGTATCATCAGTGGTAACTTCACACTTTGTTGTGATTTTGTTGAATTTCACCCTAATCTCACAGGATTTTGAGAAATGGTAGCCTAAAATAAATGTTATGAACAAAAGTTACTATATCCAGACCAGGAAGCATTTAGACAGCTTAGGGATGGAGAGGTATATGAGAGCTTACCTAGTAATCCTACTATACATTTAAATAATGCACACAGGCACCTTTTGGATAATGGGTGGGAATTAGGTGTGATAGGCATAGGGAGCTTTGGATATCTATATGTGAATGTTCCGGTGATTCCAATTTTTCACCACTTGCCAAAAGTCCACTAGTATATCACTGAATTAAAGGGAAGAACGATCGTTTCAGGAATAGACTCCCTTTTTGAGAATCTGTCCAACTGGGTGGAGTCAATATTACAACCTTAGGTATGGAAACTTTCTTCCTTTCTAAAAGATACAAAACACCTTTTGAATCAAGTTAATGATTTCACTTGGACCAATAAACACAGTTGGCTAGTGGTAGATGTGGTGGGCCTCTATTCTGCAATACCACACAATAAGGGTTTGCAGGCTATAGAACAGTTGATGGATTTCTATAGTGATTATGATTCTGTGTTGAAATCCTATGTTTTGGAGGTATTGGACTTTCTGTTGACCCACAATTATTTTGAATTTGAACAGGTTTATTAACTGCAGAGATGTGGGGCAGCTATGGGGCAAAATTTGCCCCACCTATGCCAATCTATTCATGGGATGGTGGGAACAATCCCATGTCTATGCAGATGGTAACCCATACCAGGTCAATATAGCAGGAGACAAAATATATATAGATGACATGCTTTTTATATGGTCTGGGACACAAGAGGAGAGTTTCTTAATAACAATCATGTGGATTTGCAGTTTACAGCAGTATATCACAAGACTAACACCTAGATTTTGAGTTTTGTTGGTAAAAACTCGTGGAGCTAACGCTCCTTTTTTTCCAGCGCACCCTTAAGCCAACGCTGGTATTACGAGTTTTCTGAATGGTTGCGTTAGCCTCAGAAAAGTGAGCGTTGAGCCAAATTTAGCTCCACTTCTACTCTCAATACCAGCATTGCTTAGGGTAGCGGTAAGCTGGAAAAACGTGCTCGTGCATGATTTCCCCATAGGATACAATGGGGCTGAGCTGGCTGAAAAAAAACCTAACACCTGCAAAAAAGCAGCGTTCAGCTCCTAACGCAGCCCCATTGTTTCCTATGGGGAAACACTTTCTAAGTCTACACCTAACACCCTAACATGACCCAGAGTCTAAACACCCCTAACCTTATACTTATTAACCCCTAATCTGCCACCCCTGACATTGTTGCCACCGGCATTATATTATTAACCCCTAATCTTCCGCTCCGGACACCGCCGCCACCTACATTATCCCTATGAACCCCTAATCTGCTGCCCCCAACATCGCCGACACCTATATTATATTTATTAACCCCTAATCTTCCGCCCCCAATGTCGCCGCCACCTACCTACACTTATTAACCCCTAATCTGCCGCCCCCAACGTCGCCGCTACTATAATAAAGTCATTAACCCCTAAACCTAAGCCTAACCCTAACACCCCCATAACTTAAATATAATTTAAATAAAACAAAATAAATTCAATAACCCCTAAACCGCCGCACTCCCGCCTCGCAAACACTATAATAAATTTTATTAACCCCTAATCTGCCCTCCCTAACATCGCCGCCACCTACCTACAATTATTAACCCCTAATCTGCCGCCCCCAACGTCGCTGCTACTATAATAAAGTCATTAACCCCTAAACCTAAGTCTAACCCTAACACCCCCCTAACTTAAATATAATTTAAATTTACTATAATTAAATAAATTATTCCTATTTAAAAATAAATACTTACCTATAAAATAAACCCTAATATAGCTACAATATAACTAATAGTTACATTGTATCGATTTTAGGATTTATATTTATTTTACAGGCAACTTTGTATTTATTTTAACTACGTACAATAGCTATTAAATAGTTAACTATTTAATAGCTACTTAGTTAAAATAATTACAAAATTACCTGTAAAATAAATCCTAACCTAAGTTACAAATACACCTAACACTACACTATCAATAAATTCATTAAAGGGACACTCAGGTTAAATTAAGTTTTCATGATTCAGATACAGCATGTAATTTTAAACAACTTTCCAATTTACTTTCATTAAAAAAAATGTGCACAGTCTTTTAGATTTCCATTTTTGAGTCACCAGATCCTACTGAGCATGTGCAAGAATTCACAGACTATACGTATATGCATTTGTGATTGGCTGATTGCTATCACATGGTACAAGGGGAGTGGAAATAGACATAACTTTGAAATTTGTTATAAAAAAAATCTACTACTCATTTGAAGTTCAGACTAAGTGCTATTGCATTGTCTTGTTATCTTGCATTTGTTGATTATGCAAATCTAATGTGTTGACTGGTCCTTTAAATAAATTACCTACAATGATCTAAACTAAAATACAATTAAACACTAAATTACAAAAAATAAAAAAATATTACAAGAATTTTAATCTAATTACACCTAATCTAAGCCCCCTAATAAAATAAAAAGCCCCCCAAAATAATAAAATTCCCTACCCTATACTAAATTACAAAAGTAATCAGCTCTTTTACCAGCCCTTAAAAGGGCTTTTTGCGGGGCATTGCCCCAAAGTAATCAGCTATTACAAGACCCCCCCCAACATTACAACCCACCACCCTCACACCCCTACTCTAAAACCCACCCGATCCCCCCTTAAAAAAACCTAACACTACCCCATTGAAGATAACCCTACCTTGAGCCGTGTTCACCCAGCCGGGCACAACTGGTCATCCGATCCGTCTAGAAGTCTTCATCCGATGGGGCAGAAGAGGACATCTGGACTGGCAGAAGTCTTCATCCGATCGGGGCGGAAGAGGACATCCGGACCGGGAGAAGGCTTCATCCAAGCGGCATCTTCTATCTTCATCCATCCGGCGCGGAGCGGGTCCATCTTCAAGACATCCGACGCGGAGCATGAAGTTCAATCCGATTGGCTAATTGGATCAGCCAATAGAATGTGAGGTCAATTCTATTGGCTGATCCAATCAGCCAATCGGATTTAACTTCAATCCGATTGGCTGATTAAATCAACCAATCGGATTTTTCCCACCTTAATTCCGATTGGCTGATAGAATCCTATCAGCCAATCGGAATTCGAGGGACGCCATCTTGGATGATGTCATTTAAAGGAACCTTCATTCAGTGTTAGCCGTCATCAGAAGAGGATGCTCCACGTCGGATGTCTTGAAGATGGACCTGCTCCGCGCCGGATGGATGAAGATAGAAGATGCCGCTTGGATGAAGCCTTCTCCCAGTCCGGATGACCTCTTCTGCCCCGAACGGATGAAGACTTCTGTTGGTCCGGATGTCCTCTTCTGCCCCATCGGATGAAGACTTCTGGATGGATCAGATGACCAGTGGTGCCCGGCTGGGTGAACACGGCTCAAGGTAGGGTGATCTTCAATGGGGTAGTGTTAGGTTTTTTTTAAGGCGGGATCAGGTGGGTTTTAGAGTAGGGGTGTGTGGGTGGTGGGTTGTAATGATGGCGGGTCTTGTATTTTTTTTTACAGGTAAAAGAGTTGATCACTTTGGGGCAATGCCCCGCAAAAAGCCCTTTTGAGGGCTGGTAAAAGAGCTGATTACTTTTGTAATTTAGTATAGGGTAGGAAATTTTATTATTTTGGGGGGCTTTTTATTTTATTAGGGGGCTTAGATTAGGTCTAATTAGATTAAAATTCTTGTAATATTTTTTTTATTTTTTGTAATTTAGTGTTTTTTTTTGTACTATAGTTTAGTTTATTTAGTTGTATTTTAGTTTAGATCATTGTAGGTAATTTATTTAATTAATTTATTGATAGTGTAGTGTTAGGTGTATTTGTAACTTAGGTTAGGATTTATTTTACAGGTAATTTTGTAATTATTTTAACTAGGTAGCTATTAAATAGTTATTAACTATTTAATAGCTATTGTACCTAGTTAAAATAAATACAAAGTTGCCTGTAAAATAAATATAAATCCTAAAATAGATACAATGTAACTATTAGTTATATTGTAGCTATCTTATGGTTTATTTTATAGGTAAGTATTTAGTTTTAAATAGGATTAATTTACTTAATTATAGTAATTTTAGTTTGTTTTATTTAAATTATATTTAAATTAGGGGGGTGTTAGGGTTAGGGTTAGATTTAGGTTTAGGGATTAATAACTTTATTATAGTAGCGGCGACGTTGGGGGCTGGAGATTAGGGGTTAATAATTGTAGGTAGGTGGCGGCGATGTTAGGGAGGGCAGATTAGGGGTTAATAAAATGTATTATAGTGTTTGCGAGGTGGAAGTGCGGCGGTTTAGGAGTTAATACATTTATTATAGTGGCGGCGATGTCCGGTCAGCAGATTAAGGGTTAATAAGTGTAGGAAGGTGGCTGTGACATGGGGGGGGGGCAGATTAGGGGTTAATAAATATAATATAGGTGTCGGCGATGTTAGGGACAGCAGATTAGGAGTTCATAGCTATAATGTAGGTGACGGCGGTGTCCGGTCGGCAGATTAGGAGTTAAATAATTTTATTTTAGTGTTTGCAATGTGGGGGGGGGCCTCGGTTTAGGGGTTCATAGGTAGTTTATGGGTGTTAGTGTACTTTGTAGCACTGTAGTTAAGAGCTTTATGTTCCGGCGTTAGCCCATAAAACTCTTAACTACTGACTTTTTTATGCGGTAGGAGTCTTGGCGGTAGAGGCTGTACCGCTCACTTCTTCCAAGACTCGTAATACCATTAGGACCCCTTAACGCTGCTTTTTAAGGCTAACGCAGAACTCAAAATCTAGGTGTAAGATTCCATATTTAGTTGTTGAGCTAGAAGGGGATAGTGACATTGGACAGATTACTACCTCCTTATACACTAAACCTATTACAGCGAATGCTCTACTTTATGCCAGGAGCTGCCATCCTCACCACATGAATTATGGAGTGGTGAAAGGCCAATTCATGAGAATAAGGCGGAACTGCACAGAGGATGCTACATTCCAGACTAAAAGTAGAGCATTATTTTCCAAACTTAGAGTGCGGGGGTACCCAGAGGGACCATTCAATAAAGCCTACAGGGAAGTAGCTAATACTCCCAGGAAAGATATGTTGAAATGTAGGCAGAAAAGATAATAAGATATGGAGTAACTACTTATTCAAACCAATTCAGTGAGATTTGCAGAATAATAATAAAAAAAAATCTTCCTATTTTATGGGTTGATCACCATTTAAAATAAATAGTAGGGGGTGGATGTTGCTTTGTTTCAAGGAAAAATATGACCATAGACAATATAGTATCACCAAGTGCACTTAGGAGACCGAGAAGGGATAATAGTTGATTATCTTGCAATGGTTCCATTGGTTAGACATGCTATTATGAATTCTGATAGGGTATAATACTATTAAGGCAAAATTATGTTCAGTATGCAGCAAAATTAGAATGCAAGTGCTATGTAGAAAAATAGGAATATGGATTGGTAGGGTGCTATTCAAGGCTGCTATGACTTAGGTAATTAGTAAAAGTTTTCCCTTTGTATATTGGAATACTTTGAGGATCTAGAAAAACCGCTATAAAGTTATTTATTTATAAAGTAGAAGTAACAATAGCAGTAAATATATCTAATCATATTTATGTATTATGGTGACTGCTTAACAGAAAGGGTGACATTGAAGTATTAGGTCTGAATGAATCACAAAGCTAAATATGCATTGGAAAATAGTAAGAAAATTTAACTTTGAACGTAATGTTTATTAAGATTGAAAATGTCAGGTTAACAAGCAATTGTGTGATTAGTCTATTGAAAATGTATTTTGTATGAACACTGTCTTTGCAATCCAGATTATTTCATTGGCACAGACATCCAATTAACCAATAAGATTGTGAGGGAGTGTATAACAGCTTCACAGGTGGAGGTGATGCTTTGTCTATGATTAAGGCTGTCAGAGCCGAAACGCGTAAGACGCATCTGATATGTCTGTGCTGATTTTACATATTCATATGTGAGCCTTTTTTTAAAATATTTTTTGAATAAATGCTATTGTTTTTAGCAGCTCCGATTTGGATATTTATTAGCCTAGAATAAATGGCCTGATCATGCTTGAGAGATGTTTTAATTTTGTATTTAGAACCCACCTGTGCTACACTTGGTTCATCAGTCCATTTTATATCATCTCATAACTAATAACATGATATATTATATTGCCTAATAGTGCATTTAAGACTGTTATACATTTTAAGCGACATGCCCAGGAAAAAATTACATGCTCATTTTAGTAATGAGCTATGTGCTTAACCCACACAAAATGGTTCAACACCCAGGCAAAATCTTGCTGAGAAGCCACAAGCTTTTGAGCTCCTGAGCAGAATGCAGCTGATGAGCCAATCAAAAACAGCAGTCATGTGTCCTGCTTAGGAACTGCAATGCTTGCAGATAATGAGCAAAACTTTACAAATTAGAGCATGAAATTATTGCTTTAGAATGTATATTCAATAGTGAAAAATAGACTGTAAAGTCAAAAATAATATCAAAATAAAAATAAATTCCATTTACAAATTAATTGAAAATGAAGAGAGAAGACTTATGGTTGGCAGACACAATAGGTTGTAATACTGAGAGCTGGTGAAAAGCTGGATTCAATCTGTTGAATATCTTTGGATAATTGAGACATCTACTTAGTATCTATGCAAATATTATCTTTTTATATCTAGCTGAATAAGTTCAAGTGTTTATTTTCACTCCAGGTAGTATCACTCTGGATTCTGATAAGAGCAGTGATCTCTCGATATACACTGCATATTTTAAAAAAACACAACATGGAGTGGAACAGAAGATAGGTGGGTGATAGAGTGGCGCACAAGGCTAAGTTCCCAGATAAAAATAAAAAAGATAAATACCAATATCCTTATAAGAATGTATATATATATATATATATATATATAAAAATGCTAATTAGGCACTAAATAGACGTAGAATCAATACGATTATTTATTAATCAAATCTCAAACTCAATAACATAAATTAGATAAAATAGATTAAATAAAACAAATTGAACAGACAAACAAATGAGTATAAATAAATATTACATGAATTCATTCTGGCAGTTAAAAAAGAAACAACTAATTAGATTTGATAAATTCTGATATGATGTGGCCACATCGTCTAAAATCAGCTAATTAAATACTAAAACCAAACATTTAATCATATAAAAGAGAAGTAAACAATGATAAGAGCGTGTTCTAAAGAGGTTAATACTCTAATAAGTAACCGCTAACTACAAAAAGAGAACTTGTACAGAGGTTATAAGTATATATATAAAAGTGTACTTCTGCTAACATCAAATCATTGAAAAAATGGCAATCCGATAATACGGCTTAAAAGTTCAAATTTCCCTTTTTGTGCACAAAAGGAAAGTGCTAAGTGAAAAAGGTCACCCAGAGTCAATGTAATAGTATATAGCTAGTGGGTTAAAATATATCTCCAAATGGCGAGTCTCTCCAAATACTTGTGGGGTATTAGTGTGGATTACTGACCGGTCAGATAAATGTTCGCTCCAAAAGTAATGTAGGTATATTTGAAAGTATAATCCTACGTACCTGACAGACTTGCGGCTAAGAGTGGCTCCGATATTACACCCGCACTCACGGCAGAGTGGGCGGCTGTGAGCACTACACGCTGAGCTTGTTTCCTGCTCCCAAGCGTGACTCCAGCGTCTTCACTGTCTGCGTACGTGCTCTGTCACCTGACAGCTAGCATCCAATGGGGACTCTCCAAAAGCGGTCCGGATTCAAATGTCACTTTCAAGTGTAGAAAGTAAAGGATGTCCAATGTAGGGTCCAAAAGTTAGTAAGTCTCTTCTACGCGTTTCGGCACATTGTGCCTTTATCAAGATGACTTACAGGGTACCTAATACCTATTTATATAGGGTTCATCTGGATGCCATTTTTTGTGTTAACTGTTTGAGGGCTGTGTCAATAAACTTTATTCGATAGACATTGTTCATTTTAGCCAGAATATTTATTATCATAACAGTCTCCCAATTTTTTACAAGCCAACATGCTCACACAAAATAATATGATAACTGCAATATTGATTTAAAAAATATATAAGTTAATTATAAAATAGTTCATAATTAATGTATAATAATAAAAAAATGATTGATATCATTTACTGAATCTGATTACTACTTGCAAAATAAATAAATACGTATTATTTCTCTTAAAATCGTACAAAAGTTCAATTTACTAAAAAATGGTAAGAGGCTGGATAAAACTACTATATAGATTTGACCATAAAAACAGTACAGAGGATTAAAAATATATGTGCAAATATTCAATTAAAAGGATTTAGATCAAGTTCAGCGTTCAATCCACCAGGGGTCAGGGTGGCAAAATTAAAAATAAACTCAGCTTCTGTCATTAAAAGTTGTTTTAATATATTTCCTCCTCTATGTGGTTTTACCTTTTTAACACCCCAATACAATAGGCCATCAGTCTTCTGGCCATGACACTCTTTAAAGTGCTTTGAAAGTAGGTGGTCCTCATATCCCCACTCTATATTAAGGAGGTGTTGTCTTATTCTATCCCTTACAGGTCTGCTTGTTTGTCCAAAATATTGTTTTTTGCACGGACACTGTATCATATAAACCACATTTTTATCACAGCATCTAATAGTGTCTCTAATTTTAATTTTAAAGTCTGAGTTACTGGCCTCTATCTGTTTACACTTATTACTAAAACTACAGGCTTTACACTGATGGCATGGAAAAAAACCTTCCAATTTATTGCCTTGAATATCTTGATTTTTCTTTTTTCTAAACTCACTGGGGGCTAAAATAGATTTTAGTGTTTTAGCTTTCCTATAAATAATCTTGGGTTTACTATCAGTAATATCGTATAAAATAGGGTCTTTCTGGACTATATGCCAGTGCTTATGTATAATTCTCTTTATTAATTTAAAATCTGCACTGTATTGTGTAATGAATGTGGTTTCAAATTCTTTGGGGTTCATTCGTTTTTTCTCTTTCTTGTTAAGGAGTGAAGTTCTTTCTATTTTCTCTACACTCTGTATGGACTGTTCTATTAATTCCTCATTATATCCTTTTTCCGTAAATCTTTCTTTTAATATGTTCGATTGGTCCTTAAAGTCCTCTAAAGTGGAGCAATTTTTCCGTAACCTTAAAAACTGGCCCTTCGGAATGTTTAACTTCCATTGGTCAAGATGACAACTATTAAAATGTATATAATTGTTAGTATCCACTTTTTTAAAAAATGTTTTGGTCTGAACTTTATTATCTAAAATGTCAATAGTAAGGTCTAAAAAAATCAATGGATCTGATATTAAAATCATAAGTAAAAGAGATTCCCCACTCATTATTATTAATATCTTCCATAAATAATTTTAGTAAGTCTTCCCCCCCTTTCCAAATAAAAAACAGATCATCTATATAGCGTTTGATGAGTACGAGATTTGCGCTCCAAGGGCTGGTTAAAATATTATCATGTTCGAATCTGCCCATAAAAAGATTAGCATAACTGGGCGCAAACCTCGTACCTATCGCTGTGCCTTTCTTTTGTAGAAAAAAATCTCCATTAAAATTGAAATAATTATTAGTAAGTATAAAATGAATGCATTGTAAGATAAAATCCGCCTGATTGAGGGGCATATCTTTGTCCTCATATAAATAAAATCTCGTTGAATCTAATCCTATGCTATGTGTAATGTTAGTATAAAGTGCATTGACGTCGCATGTGACTAGAAGAAAGTCCTTTTGCCATGTTATATTTTCTAGCTCATTAAGTAATGCAGTGGAGTCTTTAAGATAAGAGGGTAAGGTGGTTACATACGGTTGCAGAAATTTGTCTACATATTGCGATAAATTAGCAGTGAGGGAATTAATCCCTGAGATAATTGGCCTCCCTGGGGGTTTGATTAAGGATTTGTGTGTTTTAGGCAGGTAATAAAAAATGGGGGTGATTGGATGTTCAATTTTTAAAAAACTTAGTTCTTTCTCATTTACAATCTTCTCTGTTTTAGCATAGAACAATAGTTTATCAAGTTCTAGACTGAATTTCTTCACTGGGTTAGTCTTTAATTTGGTATAGGTATCAGTGTAATTTAGTAAACGATATGTTTCTATTAAGTAATCTTCCGTATCAAGTAGTACTAAGCCTCCCCCCTTATCCGCTGCTTTAATGATGATCTCTGGATTATTTTTAAGATCTTTTAATATTTCATTTTCTTTTTTAGTTAAATTAGATGTCTGTCTTTGTTTACTTTTAATATTAATTTTACTTATATCTTCTTTTACTGATTTCTCAAACAGCTCTAAGTATTTGCCCTTTTCTTGGGTGGGATAAAATGAGGACTTATTTTTAAGATCTGTGTGATTATAATAATCCTGTGTTTGTTTCTGACTCATATTCATACTGTTGGATGTGCGCTCTATGGGATTTTTAAAAAAATAGCGTTTAAGTGTTAATTTCCTTATATACTGATTAACATTAATCATAGTGTTAAACTTGTTCATACGGCACGTCGGGGCAAATGACAAACCTTTACTCAGTACTTTCTCTTGTTCATTACTTAAAGTCAGTTTACTCAGGTTAAAAAATCCCACTAGTGTTTATTACCTCAATCTTTTTGTCTCGTGTTCGTCTTCTTCTCCCTCTCTTTCCTCTAACCTTCTTTTTCCTTTCTGTATCCATTCCCTTTCTAAATTTCTTTCTTGTGGTGTATCCCAAGATGTCCCTTCTGTTGGTGTGCCTGGTCCTAAAAAAGGTCTAGCGATACTCTGATCTTCTCTTGTTTCTTCTAGTGGTAAAAACCTATTTTGAGTTGTGATTTCTTTAGGTTTAGTGTGTGTTCTACCGTTTGGAGTATGTGTATTATTCTCGTATTGTCTTCCTATATGTTGTCTATTGTATGGGACATTTCCCTCATTATGGTAGTTCCCTCCATATTGTCTATAGTTTGATATAGCCCTATCATTAGAATAGTTTCCTCCGTATTGTCTATGTGAATCGGGTTTCCTCCAATTATCTCTAGAATTATCTCTATGATTATCATAAAGATTCCTATTACTATAATGATTTCCATAGTGATCTCTATTATCCCTGTACTGCCTATTGTAATTCTGAAAGGTGGCTGATTTTATATGTTCCCTAGGATTATTTCTATAGTTCTCATTTGGGTTCCAGTCATAAGTATAGTTTCTGAAGTGGGTTCCATTACCACTGACATGTTCCGATGTGTTAGAGTGTTGGTCTCTTGAGTAGCCATTATTTTTGTAATATCTAGAGTAACTGTTCTCAGTATACCTCCTATTGTTGTATGTGTGATGTGCATTATGAGGATTTTTAGTTTTATCTCTTTCTTGATTTCTATAATTCCTCATCTCTGGTTGTCTAGTAGAATTGAGTCTATTGCTCTTTCTAAATAAATTTTCAGTTCTATTGTCTTCTATACATGTTTGTTGGGGTTTGTTTGTATTTGAAGCGTTATCTTGGGAAGATTTTTCATCTATATTGTTCATCACTAGTGAACTTCTTCCATTTGTTTTCCAATATCTCATTTTTTAAACCAGTTATATTAGTAATAAGTTCCTTTTGTTTTTCTTTAAATTTAGAATCCTCATTATATTCAGTTAGTTTTTCTTTAAAATTGTTAATAGTTTTATCAATAATTTCTAAGGACCTAGTTCTAGATTTAATTAGGACTTTGAGCAGGTTAGTAGAGGCTTTTTCTAGGATGCCGTACCATTCTATATTATGGTCGTCATCCAAAGTGAATGTACAGTTCTTTTTTAAACGTAGTCCTCTAGGGACCATATTTTTATCTAAGTATTTTTGTGTGAAAGTGAGCTCTGCTTTTAATTTTATTTCTTTGATCAGGCTGTCTTCCAATTCCCTTAATAGTTCATCACAATTTTTAGAAGTAATAATTGGAGTGAAGTTAAGACGTTTATCCATACTGTCCAAAATACTAGTTCTTAAATTAAAGATGTCCATTTTAAGATAATAATTTATATTAGATTTCTTTATATAATATATAGAAGAACTAAAATAATTGATCAAAAACTAAAATGACTAATCCTAATACTGATGACTAAAGTACCATCGACAGACTAGGAGAGATAAATAACTAAAGAACAGTGGGGAAAGAGTCTGGACAGGTACTAAAGATGGAACTCAGGCCAACTCTAAAAAACTGTGATCTCTCAGACACAGTTCAGTAAAGGGTCAAACAGAAGATAGGTGGGTGATAGAGTGGCGCACAAGGCTAAGTTCCCAGATAAAAATAAAAAAGATAAATACCAATATCCTTATAAGAATGTGTATATATATATATATATATATATATATATATATATATATATATATATATATATATATATATATATATATGCTAATTAGGCACTAAATAGACGTAGAATCAATACGATTATTTATTAATCAAATCTCAAACTCAATAACATAAATTAGATAAAATAGATTAAATAAAACAATTAATTCTGGCAGTTAAAAAAGAAACAACTAATTAGATTTGATAAATTCTGATATGATGTGGCCATCGTCTAAAATCAGCTAATTAAATACTAAAACCAAACATTTAATCATATAAAAGAGAAGTAAACAATGATAAGAGCGTGTTCTAAAGAGGTTAATACTCTAATAAGTAACCGCTAACTACAAAAAGAGAACTTGTACAGAGGTTATAAGTATATATATAAAAGTGTACTTCTGCTAACATCAAATCATTGAAAAAATGGCAATCCGATAATACGGCTTAAAAGTTCAAATTTCCCTTTTTGTGCACAAAAGGAAAGTGCTAAGTGAAAAAGGTCACCCAGAGTCAATGTAATAGTATATAGCTAGTGGGTTAAAATATATCTCCAAATGGCGAGTCTCTCCAAATACTTGTGGGGTATTAGTGTGGATTACTGACCGGTCAGATAAATGTTCGCTCCAAAAGTAATGTAGGTATATTTGAAAGTATAATCCTACGTACCTGACAGACTTGCGGCTAAGAGTGGCTCCGATATTACACCCGCACTCACGGCAGAGTGGGCGGCTGTGAGCACTACACGCTGAGCTTGTTTCCTGCTCCCAAGCGTGACTCCAGCGTCTTCACTGTCTGCGTACGTGCTCTGTCACCTGACAGCTAGCATCCAATGGGGACTCTCCAAAAGCGGTCCGGATTCAAATGTCACTTTCAAGTGTAGAAAGTAAAGGATGTCCAATGTAGGGTCCAAAAGTTAGTAAGTCTCTTCTACGCGTTTCGGCACATTGTGCCTTTATCAAGATGACTTACAGGGTACCTAATACCTATTTATATAGGGTTCATCTGGATGCCATTTTTTGTGTTAACTGTTTGAGGGCTGTGTCAATAAACTTTATTCGATAGACATTGTTCGTTTTAGCCAGAATATTTATAATCATAACAGTCTCCCAATTTTTTACAAGCCAACATGCTCACACAAAATAATATAACTGCAATATTGATTTAAAAAATATATAAGTTAATTATAAAATAGTTCATAATTAATGTATAATAATAAAAAAATGATTGATATCATTTACTGAATCTGATTACTACTTGCAAAATAAATAAATACGTATTATTTCTCTTAAAATCGTACAAAAGTTCAATTTACTAAAAAACGGTAAGAGGCTGGATAAAACTACTATATAGATTTGACCATAAAAACAGTGCAGAGGATTAAAAATATATGTGCAAATATTCAATTAAAAGGATTTAGATCAAGTTCAGCGTTCAATCCACCAGGGGTCAGGGTGGCAAAATTAAAAATAAACTCAGCTTCTGTCATTAAAAGTTGTTTTAATATATTTCCTCCTCTATGTGGTTTTACCTTTTTAACACCCCAATACAATAGGCTATCAGTCTTCTGGCCATGACACTCTTTAAAGTGCTTTGAAAGTAGGTGGTCCTCATATCCCCACTCTATATTAAGGAGGTGTTGTCTTATTCTATCCCTTACAGGTCTGCTTGTTTGTCCAAAATATTGTTTTTTGCACGGACACTGTATCATATAAACCACATTTTTATCACAGCATCTAATAGTGTCTCTAATTTTAATTTTAAAGTCTGAGTTACTGGCCTCTATCTGTTTACACTTATTACTAAAACTACAGGCTTTACACTGATGGCATGGAAAAAAACCTTCCAATTTATTGCCTTGAATATCTAAATCTTGATTTTTCTTTTTTCTAAACTCACTGGGGGCTAAAATAGATTTTAGTGGACTTTTGATAACAGCTAGAACTGATCAAAGAACTTACCATTTTACTTCTACCTGCTCTGAGCACCATGTGGACATGCACAAAAAACTTCCACTTACCCCTCTGGATTCCCTGGAGTAAAATGCAGTGATGGAGGTTGCACAGGACTCAAAAGCAGTTAATATTTTGGTAAAAGTTATCAATCACAAGCCGTATCTGGATGGCAATATGAAGCAAGGAAACAGAAGACATTCGGCTGCTACAAAAAGGAAAATTGTTGGTGCCTTCTATAGGAGTCACAGTGCCCTGGACTGTCAGGCCTCACAGGCAAATCATTTATAAATCACTTTTAGCCTGGCAGGGGCTTGACATGAGGTAACAGCATTGCTAGGTAAATGAGGTAAATATATTGCTTTGCTAGGGTTAAAAGTCTGTATTCTAATTAATTAGAGCCTTTCATGTTATCACTATAATGGCCTATTTAAGTCATCTTTTGCTCAATATAAATTAGTCATGGCTTTTCCTTTATTTAAAATGATCATCCGCTCACCAGAGTACCAGTTCTGTTGCCATTAAGCTCCTCGTCATACTTGCATCATCTAATCAGCATCATCAGTGCTAACTACACAGTTTGCTTTGTTGTGATCATGTGGAATTGCACCCTAATCTCACGGGATTTTACTGCAATCTCTCAAGATTTCAGAGTAAATCTCCTTGAATTAAGGAGGGAAAAAAGTGCCAGATACTCAACCCCTAGTCCTGGGATAAGAATCATGATGGGATGTTTACAGTCTATCTACAATTGTATATAATTACTGAGCACATTTGAGGTGTGATAAATTCCTTTTTACATAAATATGTTTGTCTTATTTTCTAGTCAGCATTTTACAGATGAGCTGCTGCATCTCTTTTAAGTGATGCAGCATATGAGTAGCATATATATAAGTGTAAACTAATCACAATATGAGTAGCATGTTTCTTTAAGACTAATTAACTAAAAGACCAAAAAAGGTTGTTGTTTGTTTTTTGCATACTGTACAGACTTAAGAGTGAACTCAAAACATACCCAAGAAACTCTTTATTCTGGACACTAGCTGACCTGCTTAGCATAATGAAAACCAGGCCCAGCCTGAACATAGGGCATTCAGGGCATGTGCACAGTGGGCTGGGGCCAGTTGTGTGCTGGTGCCTGTTGAAGCATGATCATATAACAATAGGGGATGAGAGTGGGTTGCTTGTCCTTAAAATGCCTGTGCCTGATTTTAGTCCCAGTCCAGTCCTGATAAAAATAATTATTATCTGCTATGAAACATACAAATACTAAGTGTAAAATTAATAAAACATGTATTCTGAATTATATTCTTGAGTATTGTGTACCATTCTTGAGATCATATCTATTGAAGGGAATAAACAAATGGAATTTGTTTAACCCCTTTGTGGCAGAATAATAGTATTCACATCGGAACAAAGTTCTGATTTACAAAATTCTGATTTAAACGCTATTGGTCAAAAGGAAATCATGCGATCATCAATGAGAGTGCTTGATTTCTAGGTCAGAATCAAATCATGGGGGACTACCTAAGCTGCCAGGCATGCCCCCCAGGTGATCCTTTTCTTCGTCAAAGGGGTAAGCTGTAGGATGCTGTTTATGGTAGGACGTTCCATGCCGTCCTAATGACGTTAATGCCCAGCGCTGTTAGGATGGTATGGAACATCTTAACGGCATAAAGGGATTAAAGGAGATGTAGCTTCCAGGTCTAGCTTTATATATTTTTTAAGGGACAGGGGTAACTAGAGTGGTTTCAGAGAGCTCAATTGAGACTAAACCTCCACCTCTAGAGGGCAACACCTGCATCATGTCTGGGCACACAGTTTGAGACAAATTGATTTGCTTTTAAAATATGGTGGCTTGGTTTACAAAATGGCTATAAAACTGCTACTGTACTGACAAACCTGGCCCGTTTATTTGCACAGGAAGACCGTGCAAGTGCATATCCTATGGTAATAATTAGCCAAGATGTTAGGATGACTCAGTCACAGAGAAAAAGCACCTCTTTCTGCTGTATGGCTGCCAACTCAGATTCTACAAATGCTGAGAAAGGATTGGTTATTGGAATTGATTCCATAAACTAATGGATGCATGTATTAGATTGTCTTCTATGTAATATAATTGATACCTCCTTAAAGCCTTTTCTAAAGGGATATTGCACTCAAAACAATTTCAGCATATTTAAGTGTTGCACTTGCATATAAATGATAGCCAAATCTTATGTGCCTGACAAAATGTGAAGTAATAGTGGGTTCAATATTAAAATGAATACAACAGTGTCAGTTGTGTATTTCCTACTAATTCTAAATGGTTGCTAGGTAATTCTTGCTAATGCATATTAGCGGATTAATACTTCATGCTAATGTTTATGTTTGCATGCTGCTCTTTCATGACAATTATATATATGTATACACACATTTATATACTGATAAATATTTATTTTACTGGATTACAATGGTTATCACAGATACTTAAAGGGATACTATACCTAATTTTTTTATTTTCATGATTCGGATAGAGAATGCAACTTTAAGCAACTTTCTAATTTACTCCTATTATCAGTTGTTGTTTGTTCTCTTGTAATCTTTATTTGAAAAGTAGGAATGAAAGCTAAGGCGCTGGCCCATTTTAGGTTCAGCACTTGGGTACTGCTTGCTGATTGGTGGTTAAATGTAGCCACCAATAAGCAAGCGCAATCCAGAAAGAACTTAAAATTGCATTCTCTATCCGAATCATGAAAGAGTCAATTTGAGTTTATTATCCCTTTAATTAAAGGGACAATGTACTGTAAGATTGTCTCTCCTTTAAATGTGTTCCTATTAGCACTGCTAGAGTGTTTAAATTGTTTACAAATAGCTCATTTGCCTTTATTTTGCTCTTGAAATATCTGCTTTTGCTTTTTGTAACCATCACCTATACCGATTTTTTAAATACTGCAATACAGGCTATAGAAGAGCTATGTAAATAAGAGACAGTAGCAGACATCAACCTGCCAGTGGGGGTCTGGGAGAGATGTTCCTGCCTATTTGAAAGGGTGTACTTGTTGATGATTTGAATCCTACAGAGCTGCTTGACTGAGAACATAGTCCCTTTAAGCTTGCCTTTCTAGGTAAACTATGTCCATATATGTAGCAAATTAAATCTGATTTATAACTTTTTTTTCAAGCTTTAATACATATACCACAATGTATTGTATTTTATAAATATTAATGCCCTGTAGTTTAATATTTGCAAGGATATTGTTTTGTTCTGTGCTCTTTATATTTACTCAATTAGGCCCATAGCAGGAAATACAAAATCAGCTTTAGTACTAAATACAAATAAAATAAATAAAGTACTGTATATTAAAACACTTTTACACACAAATACTTTTTTATGCATTTCACTAACTTTATATATTTTTGATTGTTCACTATTTATGAAAAAAGTTGAAAGCAAGTGCAGTAATCAACACTGGCTAATGTCCTTTGCTTTTCCTCAATAATCTGTCCCAATATCTTTATTCCCATTAAGGGTAGTAATAAATGGGGTCATGTGGTGGCGGTGACATAAAAGAGGGTGTGAGAGACAACACACAGGACACCATAAGTCATTCTCTTTCTTTATGTTCATGAGAACAGAACATTTTTCAGGATACAAAAAGAATTTCTTATTGTCTCCAGCAGAACTGTATTTGTACAATTACAGCTTTTAAATCATAGGATGTGGTTGTGTTTCCCATGAGACCATCTTGTGTTATTTTTTTTCCCATATACTAACTTAGTTTATTCTTTTATTGTTTTTCTTTCAATCTGATTTTAATATATTTATTTTATGGTCTTGTTTAATGCATTGTCGTCTTGGGTAAAATTTGGAATACATGCTTACTAAAATGTAGCCTTAGCTTTATTGAAGGTGCAGAAAGAGGGACAAACAAAACGTGTTTCACTGGATAAGTCATCACTCTGGGATATCAGAATTTTGTTTTATTTTAAAAATGTATCTAATATTTTTACACCTTACAATTTTCTGAATAAATTGAAAAATGGTAAAAAGTGACAACAATATTAAATTATATATTCTTATTTTTTTTGTAACTGTAATAGAACAAGAAAGTGGACTGATGCTAAATGTGGAGCCATAAAATGTGTTTATAATATTTAGGAATGATTCTCATTCTGCTGATTACCATTTACACCCTAGAAAATAAAGAAAGTTATGCTGCAGATGGAAAATAAATGATCAGTCTATAATTTTAATGGTAGGTTTATTTGAACAGTGAGAGACAGAATAATATAAAACAAATCCAAATCAATAAAGTTATAAATTGATTTGAATTTTAATGAGTGAAATAAGTATTTGATCCCCTATCAATCAGCAAGATTTCTGGCTCCCAGGTGTCTTTTATACAGGTAGCGAGCTGAGATTAGGAGAACTCTCTTAAAGGGAGTGCTCCTAATCTCAGCTTGTTACCTGTATAAAAGACACATGTCCACAGAAACAATCAATTAATCAGATTCCAAACTCTCCACCATGGCTAAGACCAAAGAGCTGTCCAAGAATGTCAGGGACAAGATTGTAGACCTACACAAGGCTGGAAAAGGCTACAAGACCATCGCCAAGTAACTTGGTGAGAAGGTGACAACAGTTGGTGCGATTATTAGCAAATGGAAGAAACACAAAATAACATGTCAATCTCCCTTGGTCTGGGGATCCATGCAAGATCTCACCTCGTGGAGTTTCAATGATCATGAGAACGGTGAGGAATCAGCCCAGAACTACACGGGAGGATCTTGTCAATGATCTCAAGGCAGCTGTGATCATAGTCACCAAGAAAACAATTGGTAACACACTACGCTGTGAAGGACTGAAATCCTGCAGTGCCCGCAAGTTCCCCCTGCTCAAGAAAGCACATGTACAGGCCCATCTGAACTTTGCCAATGAACATCTGAATGATTCAGAGGAGAACTAGGTGAAAGTCTTGTGGTCAGATGAGACCACAATCGAACTCTTTGGCATCAACTCAACTCACCGTGTTTGGAGGAGGAGGAATGCTGCCTATGACCCCAATAACACCATCCACATCGTCAAACATGGAGGTGGAAAAATTATGCTTTGGGGGTGTTTTTCTGCTAAGGGGACAGAACAACTACATTGCATCAAAGTGTCAGTATATGGCTGGATTATAATACAATATATTTAATAATTATCCTTTAAAATAAACCCCAATAAAATATGCATATACCAAAAACTATAAAATTAATATAAATTCCTGAATTCTTTTTATTAGTTAATATCTATAAACACATTGAAATATATTTGTAGGGACCAGAATATGAATCAATACTACACACGTTTAAAAACTATTAAAATATGCTATGCAAAGTTCATAAAAGTTGCCTTATTCACAATATCCTCCCAAATCAGAGTTGCATTTAAAATATCACAATGAGACTAAGATAAAAGCCACTAAACATTCAGCAATACAATCAGCTATTTAGCCACAATTTATCCTATATAATTCCAATTTAAAACATCAGAAATTGTATATATTATTTGTGCCAATAACCAAACTATATGCCAATTTATCTAAGCTGAATTAAATTCTTAGTTACCTACAATTAAGACAAATTCTAAGACATATATATATATATATATATATATATATAGATATATATATATATATATATATATAGAGAGAGAGAGAGAGAGAGAGAGAGAGAAAGAAAGAGAGAGAGAGAGAGAGAGAGAGAGAGAGAGAGAGAGAGAGAGAGAGAGAGAGAGAGAGAGAAAATAACTCATTGTGAAGCTCATTAACAAATCTAGACAAGCCAGAAGGCTTGTTTTTCCCACAGAAAACCTCTGGAATACATTATTTACAATGCAGCAAAGGATTCTGGGTAAGAGATGCAAATTAGGTTCACAATTTTACTTCAGCCTGCTTTTCAGCAGATTCCCTTAACGCCAAGTATCGCTGTTCACACAGCTTATAGACTTAGCTAGGGTTAAAGCAGTGATTTAAAACTATCCCAGGACAGACTGTTTCGTAGTTGTTGCTACTCATCAGCTGGGAGAAAGTTGAAATCACTTTTTACTTCCCCTAATTTAAAATGTTGTTGTATTTGCCAGGAATCAACTTCACCCAGCAGTGATTTAAACTTTCTCCCAGCTGATGAGTAGCAACAACTACGAAACAGTCTGTCCTGGGATAATTTTAAATCACTGCTTTAACCCTAGCTAAATCTATAAGCTGTGTGAACAGCGATACTTGGCGTTAAGGGAATCTGGGTATCACAAATATCAGGGCATCACATATACCATATGTTCTCGTTCCAATTCAGTCTTTTGGTGCTGTTTAGCTTAAATATTGTTAATGATCGGGGCATACCTATGCCCGGCTATACTTAATTTTGTGGGATCGATGTTTGATAGTAAATGTTATCCATACCTATGCACCAGATGCCTCCTGTGGTTGTTGGTATATCTACCTGGTTAATTCTCTGTAATTGAATGGACCCGATATGATATAGGGGATATTATAAATGACTGACACTTTGATAGTATAGTCAAAGAGTGTGTGATTTATGCTGATTAGTACCAGCCATGTAGGTTCTCTTCTGTGTTTATTCTGGGTAATGAGAAAATATTTCTATGCTTCATGGTGTCCTTTCCAGTCATGTTCTGGTCTTCCTGTTACTTTTATTAACATGTTAGAAATCTCATGTCTAGGGCAGTTTATAATCTTTATGTCCTAATTGACTGTTAATCATTTTCAGAGTTGAGCTGTATTGTCAATAAATTTTCTAGCAGATACAAGGCTACAATAATCATAGGTTATTTCATTCCATATGAGCTCTTGTTTATAATGATCGTAAACTATTCACGTTAACGTTAAGGGTATACCAGGTTTTACTCTCAGCAGCTAGTTATACCTGTCTGCTCCTTTTTTTATATCCTTAAATCTCATATCTTTGAGACTGAGATATGAAGTTTAGGTCCTAATGTTATGGGTTTTTGTTATGTTTTTCAACTTTTACTGTATGTGTTAGTTTTCAGTTAGTTATGGTCTGCTGGCCAATTTGTTAATTTTTCTGTTAAACGTTTTATAACCAAAAGCGGACTTAAGTATATTACTTTTCTGTCTCTTCTATCAAGATTAAGCTGTAAGTGAAGTCCATGGCCCCAATTTATCAAAGGTCTTGCGGACCTGATCCGACACGGCGGATCAGGTCCGCAAGACCTCGCTAAATGCAGAGAGCAATAAGCTCTCCGCATTTAACATTGCACCAGCAGCTCACAAGAGGCAGGTGTCAATCAACCCGATCGTATTCGATCGGGTTGATTTCCGGCGATTCCTGTCCGCCTGCTCAGAGCAGGCGGACAGGGTTATGGAACAGCGGTCTTTAACTTGTGTTTCTGGCGAGTCTGAAGACCGTATGGAGCTTGATAAATATGGGCCCATGAGTGACGTCTTTTGATTGGAAGAAGGATATACTTACATTGGGAAGCCTAAAACAAATTTTTACTTTTAATCATGTGTCTTACTTTACATTAAACATACTGTTTTAAATTTGATTATATACTTTTGGAAAACTATGCATAAATAGCACGGTTTGTTGCACAAGGATACTTATTCACCATTCTCAAACAATATTGTTATTTTAGTATAACTTTGTATGGTTTTCTTTTTGATTTGTTTGTTTTTGTCTCTTCTCTTTTATGCATATAATTTTTGATCATGTACAGCTGTTATATTAAAGTTTGTGAAAAGTTGATCGTTCACTACATGTTCCTCAACCAGCCTCTGTGCCTTTACAATAGAACTGAACGGTGTGTGTCTCCGATTATAAATACAGTATCATGTTTCTATAAGATTTTATGGCCTTTAAAATGAGGCACAGAGGCTGGTCCTCAGGAATAGTCATTACTGGCTATATATACACAGGGAGTGCAGAATTATTAGGCAAATGAGTATTTTGACCACATCATCCTCTTTATGCATGTTACTCCAAGCTGTATAGGCTCGAAAGCCTACTACCAATTAAGCATATTATTTGATGTGCATCTCTGTAATGAGAAGGGGTGTGGTCTAATGACATCAACACCCTATATCAGGTGTGCATAATTATTAGGCAACTTCCTTTCCTTTGGCAAAATGGGTCAAAAGAAGGACTTGACAGGCTCAGAAAAGTAAAAAATAGTGAGATATCTTGCAGAGGGATGCAGCACTCTTAAAATTGCAAAGCTTCTGAAGCGTGATCATCGAACAATCAAGCGTTTCATTCAAAATAGTCAACAGGGTCGCAAGAAGCGTGTGGAAAAACCAAGGCGCAAAATAACTGCCCATGAACTGAGAAAAGTCAAGCGTGCTGCTGCCAAGATGCCACTTGCCACCAGTTTGGCCATATTTCAGAGCTGCAACATCACTGGAGTGCCCAAAAGCACAAGGTGTGCAATACTCAGAGACATGGCCAAGGTAAGAAAGGCTGAAAGACGACCACCACTGCACTTCAAGCAGTGGTACAGGAAGAAGTCTGCATCCTTCAAGAAAAACATGATTTTCATGCAGGAATGCAGGACAATGCTCCATCACACGCGTCCAAGTACTCCACAGCGTGGCTGGCAAGAAAGGGTATAAAAGAAGAAAATCTAATGACATGGCCTCCTTGTTCACCTGATCTGAACCCCATTGAGAACCTGTGGTCCATCATCAAATGTGAGATTTACAAGGAGGGAAAACAGTACACCTCTCTGAACAGTGTCTGGGAGGCTGTGGTTGCTGCTGCACACAATGTATATATATATATCTAAGTTATGTAGGTAAGAAAATATATGCAATGCTTTTCCATTTTTAGCCTTGAATTGATGATACTTTGTAACATCCCTTTATCTTTAAATCCTAACTACCTCCCGTTCTCCCCTCTCCCCTTAAATTCTCACTTCCTGCTCATCCAAATTGCTTGATTGAGAATACCTGTGCCTTGTATTGCTCTCTAAACCTGAGAGTAGTTTTTGCTGCCTGAACTCTGATTACCATTGAAGCTCTGGATAAACTACTTTGACTTCACACAAACACTGTCTGTGTTTTACCAGCTCTCTTCCTTTTATTTTTACCTGCATTCCGGATTCCTATTCCTATCTTTATGCATATTATATTGAAACTTTCAGTAATACTCTGAGCCATATCTACTTTGCATATCAATGTGCCTAAAGCTTTCTACTCTAAACAGATGCTATATTAACAGAGTTATTACAGCTAACTAATATTTGTCAGCTATTACTTAACCGTAACCCTACAACATAAACTGAAAGTAACTTACTCTGACTTGACATTGTCAGTGAGATGTTTCAAAGTGAAACTTTGTTTCTTTCTGTTGAGTATTACTGCTACATCTCAGGCACTTGCTCATTTACCCCAATCAATAGTGAGCAGAGGTCACTTGAATCCAGTAGCTACAAATTTAAAAGTTTCAAAAATTCTTGCAGCCTATTATTCACAATGATTCCATGTACTTATATAACTGATAGAATACAAGTTTGCACTACTGTTTCATATTCATCTGGGGAGCCCAGAATTTGGGCTGATCGATTCTTTGAGACAAATGACCCTATTTTGAATTCAATTGTAGATTTTTTTTCTGCTATGACAATTTTATATGAAGATGTTAAATGCTGATAACCATTAAATAACCTTAAAACAGGGAAATAGGCCTGTTGAGGAATATGTTACAGAGTTTCAGATGTGGTTTCTGAGTGGAATCAGATCAGTTTAAGAAACCAATTTAGGATAGGCCTCGCTGAGACTTTAAAGGATGAATTATCACGAATAGAGCTACCGAGTACCTTGGAAGAATTAATTAAATTAAGTATTAAACTTTACCGAAGAATTCGTGAAAGAAAAGCAGAAAGACTTTCATCTGAACCTTACACAAGAAAACTCACGTCTTTCTCAGAAAAGCCTACTTCATACTACACGCCAATGAAGATTGGCACAGTTGAAGGTCTGTTATCACAGGAGGAAAAATATAGACGCTGCATGGCAAATCTATATCTATATTGCGCAAGTAAAGATCATCTGGTTTCTAATTGCCCAGTCCTTGGCAGATAAAAACGGGATAAGAATTTAATTATAAATTCAGTTTCATCTAGTATTCTTTTTTCCCATGTCTTATTGAGTTTAACATTACAGTGGGATCAGCAACATCTCAAGACTGAAGCAATGATAGACTCAGGAGCCTACGGGGGCTATTCATGGATCACACATTTGTTTCAGTTAATAAAATTCCCATTGTTCTGAAACAGAAACCTATCTATGTGAAAGTTATTGACGGTTCCTTAATTTAGAATGGCCCTATAACACACCACACAATCCCTCTCCTTGTATCTACTCCTGAAGGGCACACAGAACATCTATCATTCAATATCATATCTACTTCTTTATACTCGGTTATACTTGGCTACCCATCGTTGTCCAAACACAACCCCGACATTGATTGGAAGGATAATAGGGTTACCCTCAACTCTCCTTATTGTCAAAACACATGTTATCCCCAATTAAGTGTTTCCAACTTAAACATAGTCTTACCTCAAGAATATGAAGATTTCTCTGAAGTGTTTGACTTAAAAGAAGATGATATTCTGCCACTTCACAGGATATATGATTTTCCGATTGATATTAAACCGGCTCTTATATTCCTTTTGGGAAAATGTATCCCCTTTCAGAGCTTGGATTAAAACACTTGAGACAATATTTAGACGATAACCTGAAAAAAGGTTTCATAACATCCTCTACATTACCAGCAGCTTCAGGTATCTTCTTTGTCAAAAATAAAGATGCTACTTTAAGACCAATAATAGATTATAGGTCATTAAACAACATAACAATTAAAAACCGTTATCCACTACCTCTGATCCCAGAACTTCTAGAAAGATTAAAAGATGCCACTGTATATACAAAACTCGATCTAAACGGTGCATACAATCTTATTAGAATTCGAGAAGGTGACGAGTGGAAAACATCCTTTTGGACATATTATTGACTTTTTGAATATAGGGTAATGCCTTTTGGTCTGTGTAACGCCCCTGCCACATTCCAGTATTTCATCAATGACATCTTTAGAAATTTGATGTATACTTGTGTAATTATATATCTAGCTGACATTTTGATATATTCTAAAGATATACAAAAACATTTAAAACATGTTCGTTGGATCCTAACTAGGCTTAGAGACCACAAACTTTACGCTAAACTTGAAAAATGACAATTTCATGTTAACCGCATCAAATTCCTTGGATACATAAGCTCCGCCAAAGGAGTAGAAATGGATCATGACCCAGACCCAATACAGTAAAAGCTCTGCAAAGATTCCTGGGATTTTCAAATTTCTACAGGAAATTTATCCTCAATTTCTCTTTGATTGTTAAACGATTAACAAACTTGACAAAACCAAACCAAAAGTTGCACAGTCTGCTTTTGATGAACTCAAATGTAGATTCTCTACAGCTCCTATACTACATTTACCAAATCCACAATATTAATACATACTTGAAGTTGATGCATCAAACACTGGTATAGGAGCTATACTCTCTCAAAGATCTAACCAGTCTTCTCCATTACATCCTATAGCATTCTACTCAAGAAGCCTTCAACCAGCGGAAACCAACTATTCAGTTGGAGACAAAGAAATTTTGACAATAAAATGTGCTCTAGAATCCTGGTGTCATTTGCTCGAAGGAGCTTCACAACCATTCCTAATATTTACTGACCATAAAAACCTTGAATATTTAAAGAAAAATACCACGCTATCTTTCAGACAGGTACACTGGAGTTTATTTTTTTTATAGGTTTGATTTCCTCATAACATATAGACCAGGATCAAAAAACATGAAGGCTGACGCTCTGTCTTGAGTCACTGAAGTTCTACCTAACTCTAATCCTCCAACGACTGTTATACCAGCTATGAAATTTCTCGCCACTTTATCTACACTGGAGATGGATATACAGTACTAAAATCTCTAAACTCCGATACTGATATTCCCATAAAAAGTTTTTACAAAAGCGCTTCGGGTTTTTTCTATCATTGTGATAATCTATATATTCTTTCAGAACTACGTCATTCCATCTTGACACATTTTCATGATTCTGTTTTAGCAGGTCGTCCAGAAATTAAGAAAACAATTGAACTGATCTGTAGATCTTTCTGGTGGCCTCATATGGGTAATCGCATTGAGGAATACGTAAAGACATGTCATACCTGTGCCAGGAACAAATCTGAGCATAAAAAAAATTGTTTGGCTTACTTACACCACTTTCAATACCAGAGACCCCTTGGACAGTAATTTCTATGGACTTCATTGTCAAACTGCCTCCATCTCAACAACGTAATACTATTATGGTCAGAATAGATCACCTAACCAGACTGGCACACTTCATTCCCCTCAGACACCTACCAAGTGCTGCAGAAACAGCAAAGGCTTTTTTCTCACAAATTGTAAAGCTTCACGGTCTACCTAAAACCATCATCACTGATAGGGGAAGCCAGTTTACTTCAAAGTTTTGGAAAGCTCTCTGTAATCTACTACAAATTGATTCTAGATTGTCCACTTCATACCATTCACAGACCTAATGGACTTACAGAAAGGACAAATTAAATTTTGGAGCAATATTTGAGATGTTACATTTCATACCTCCAGGATGATTGGTTTACTCTATTGCCTATGGCTGAATTTTCTTATAACAATTCCTTAAAGGGACAGTCTAGGCCAAAATAAACTTTCATGATTCAGATAGGGCATGTAATTTTAAACAATTTTCCAATTTATTTTTATCACCAATTTTGCTTTGTTCTCTTGGTATTCTTAGTTGAAAGCTTAACTTAGGAGGTTCATATGCTAATTTCTTAGACCTTGAAGGCCACCTCTTTTGAGAATGCATTTTAACAGTTTTTCACCACTAGAGGGTGTTAGTTCACTTGTTTCATATAGTTATAGTTATCTGGGAGCAGGCACTGATTGGCTAAACTGCAAGTCTGTCAAAAGAACTGAAATAAAGGGGCAGTTTGCAGAGGCTTAGATACAAGATAATCACAGAGGTTAAAAGTATATAAATATAACTGTCTTGGTTATGCAAAACTGGGGAATTGGTAATAAAGGGATTATCTATCTTTTTAAAACAATAACAAATCTGGTGTAGACTGTCCCTTTAAATAGTTCAACTAAAATGACACAATTTTTTGCCATATATGGTTATCATCCAAACACCATTTCCATAACATCACTTTCTGATACTTCTCCTGCAGCTAAAGAATATGCCTCTAAAATCAAGAGTTCTCTTGACATTCTAAAATTACATCTTTCTGAGGCTAAGGCTAAACAAAAGACTTACTATGACAAATGACATAGACCAGCACCTACATATAAAGTGAATGACTTGGTTTGGCTTTCAACCAAACACTTACACATGGGGGTACCCTCAAAGAAATTAGCCAACCAATTAATTGATCCCTTTCCTATTGAAAAGATCATCACTCCATCAGCTGTTGTTTTGACCTTGCCTGAATCTTATAAAATCCATTTAAGTTTTCATGTATCTCTTTTAAAACCTTATTCTCATCAGGACGACCAACGAAGAACTCATAAACCTGAATCTCAAATTCAAAGTGGAGATCACTTGGAATACGAAGTTGAACAAATTCTCGACTCTAGACTTAGACATCACCGATTGGAGTATTTGGTTAAATGGCGACACTATCCTCCTGAAGAAAATTCCTGGGTACCAGTTTCTGATATTCATGCTCCAAAACTATTGGCCAAGGTCCACAAGAGGTTTTCTAACAAACCATGTGCCATATCCTCTGTGCAGATTCCTTGAGGAGGGGGATATGTAACATCCCTGTACCTTTAAATCCTAAAAACCATCCATTCTCCCCTCTCCCCTTAAATTCTCACTTCCTGCTCATCCAAATTGCTTGATTATTGAGAATACCTGTGCCTTGTATTGCTCTCTAAACCTGAGAGTAGTTTTTGCTGCCTGAACTCTCATTACCATTGAAGCTCTGGATAAACTACTTCGACTTCACACAGACGCTGTCTGTGTTTTACCAGCTCTCTTCCTTTTATTGTTACCAGCAGTCCGGATTCCTATGCCACTTTGCACAGACGCTGTCTGTGTATTTCCATCTCATTCATCTCATTCAGGTCTCACCTGAGCCTCTGTCCGGATCTTCTCTCCGCTTTCACAGATGCTGTCTGTAATCCTCCAGCTCAACTTATTCAGTTGCACGCTGTTCAGCCTCACACAGACGCTGTCTGTGTTCCTCCTACTCACTTCACTCAGCTGCACGCTTTCCAGTCTTACCGCAAGTACTCTCTATATCAAACTGCCTTGTCATTCTTTATGCATATTATATGGAAACTTTTAGTAATACTCTGAACCATATCTACTTTGCATATCAATGTGCCTAAAGCTTTCTACTCTAAACAGATGCTATATTAACAGAGTTATTACAGCTAACTAATATTTGTCAGCTATTACTTAAAGTGAAGGTAAACTTTGATGAATGAAAGCCCGTTTTTTAAAAATAGGGGCGGTTTCATTCATCAAAGTTTAGAAAGCAGCTGTTTTGATTAAAAACTTACCTTTGTTTTTTTCACAGCCCGAGCAGTTTTCCCCACCCGGAAATCCTCTCTTCACACATCATCAATGACTAATCCAGCTTCCTCCAATCACGGCATGGCCTCAGGCAATGACTCCCCTGGGGGGAAAGCCGTGATTCGAGGAAGCCGGATTAGTCATTGGTGACGTGTAAAGAGAGGATCTCCGGGTGGGGTAACCTGCTCTGGCTGTGAAAAAAAACAAAGATAAGTTTTTAATCAAAACGGCTGCTTTCTAAACTTTGATGAATGAAAGTGCCCCTGTTTTTAATAGTATTTTTAAAAACCGGGCTTTCATTCATCAAAGTTTACCTTCACTTTAACCGTAACCCTACAACTTAAACTGAAAGTAACTTACTCTGACTTGACATTGTCAGTGACATGTTTCAAAGTGAAACTTTGTTTCTTTCTGTTGAGTATTACTGCTACATCTCGGGCACTAGCTCATTTACCCCAATCAATAGTCAGCAGAGTTCACTTGAATCCAATAGCTACAAACTTACATTTATTTGCTCTCTGAATTCTTCTAACCTAAAACAAGAGGTTGAGTGCTGACATAGTGCTATGGTTCTGTGTTTGCTGCACTTTCCATTTGTCATTAGATGTCTGTTTACTTGGTAATGATATTTGATAATTGCAACTGTATATCTATTCTACCTTTATGGGGTATGGTCCTGTCTGTGGTGATTTGTAATCTATTTGACAATATGAACATGAGTATTTACATAAAATGTATATATGCTACACAGTATTGTGTTTTTAATCTAGATGATCCATATCTTTTTAAAGGATCAATTTTAGGTGTTTTATTATGCACATGTTTTTGCTATATGAGCACATTGCTTATTAATGTCACTTTTATTATCGTCACTTTTTTATATAGTTATATATTTCTATAAGTCACATGTCGCACATTATGCCAATGATGATTTTTTGAATATACACCATCACTATGGCAACCATTTTTGGCGCAATTTTATGTTGGGGTGGAGCTTATGAAGGTAATAATCAAACAGTAATCTAGGAATTCAGACACACATTTATGTGGGAGTACTAAAGTGTCAAAGTTCTTTTTATTGCACTTACAGCTGCTAGTAATGATAGTGCTTGTCACGGCACAGATTTCGGCAGTTTAGTCACACATAATTGATGACAGTTTCTGTATTTTGGATCCCAGTGTTTAATCTATACACACTCGCATGTTATAATGTTTTAGCTGAATGAGTAAAAGGCATAGGAATAGGTACAAAACCCCTCTATGAAGAATAAAATTAGAAAATAAACTAAAACAAATTTGTTTTTGAAGTTTCTTTCTGGGTATGTTCAGATCTAGGCAAATGTAAACCTGCCTGTCAGGAGACATTAGAGAAACATCATGAGCCAGGTGTATTAACGTTATATAATTGTATAATTTTTTAATGTAACAGTTTTATATTTTATAAGATGTGTTTAGGAGACAACAAAATAGTTATTTTCTGAAATTACACATTGGGGTCTATTTATGATAGATTACGATGTAGCGTATCATCATGTCTGCCGCACATCGATAAATGCAGACAGCATATGCTGTCGGCATTTATCATTGCACCAGCAGTGCTAGTGCAATGCCGCCCCCTGCAGATTTGCGGCCGCTAGCAGGGGGTGTCAATCAACCTGATCGTATTAGATCGGGTTGATTTCTGTCCGCCGCTTCAGAGCAGGCAGACAGGTTATGGAGCAGCAGTCTTTAGAAGCCTGAAGGCTCGTCAAACTCCTTATGGAGCTTGATAAATTGACCCCTATAGATGTTTCTTTGCAGCTATGTATTTGATTTAGCAGACTAGGACCTGGCATGTGCAAACTTTAACTAATATTAGTTGAGGATCCAGGCATCGGGAACACAGCTCTGCACCTCCACTCTGCGCCGCCTTCACTCCGGATGAAGATAGAAGATGATGGATCTGTCTGGAAGAAGTCCTCCGCCAGACTTCAAGAACAGTGAGTACCTATTTGGGGCTTAGGTTTATTCTTTTTTATTTAAATTTTTGGGGTGGTTGTTTTTTCTTAGATTAGGGTTTAAGGGCAGTAAAAGAGCTGAATACCCTTTTAAGGGCAATGCCCATACAAATGCCCCTTTAGGCGCAATAGGTAGTTTAGTTTTTTAGTGTTAGTTTTTTTATTTTGGGGGGTTGGTGCGTAGGGTTTTTTACTGTTAGGGGGGATTTAGTATTTCTTAGAGAAAAAAGAGCTGTTTAACTTAGGGCAATGCCATACAAAATGCCATTTTAATGGGCTCTAGTAGTTTAGTATTAGATTAGGTTGTGTTTTTATTTTGGGGGGGATTTTTTATTTTTATTGGGGTATTAGTTTAGGTTTAATTTTTTTATTTTGGATACCTTTGTTTATTTTTTTCTGTAATTTTAGGGTTTTTTTGTAACTTTAGCTTGGGGGGTTGTAGTTTTCAAACATAGACTGCCCTCGGGGCAGACTTATCGTCTAGTATCAATATAAAAATCAGAGAGATGAGCTTATGTGTCCTTGATGCGCTACTATGTTCAATGTATAAACTTTAATTTTTATTACATATAAGCAATAGAATGTCCTTCTAATGTTCTCATTCTCCCACCACAAATCTCAGTATCAGTATTTGCATGGTTTATTCAAGCCCAAATCATTCAGCAGTTAAACATGTAGGTAATGTTCCGCTTAGGAGCCCTAAACATTGCATCTCCCCAGCTAAACATAGGTGGTGATTGGCATGGTTGTGCCACAACCAATATGCTCACTGACTCTTTCCTGCTCAGGACCAAAAATTCTCTACAGCTCCTCAGTGGGATTTTAACCATGTGTTTTGTAGGGTTTATAGACATAGACATAGTTTATACACATAGATCATGCCATTTTTTGAACACTCACCCTGGAATTCTGGAGCATGTAATTTTCCTACTACACTGTCCCTTTAAATAATTTATGTTGACTCTGCTATCCCATCACAAATATTATTTACCCAGCACCCAATAAGAGCTTCATAAGTAGAATTGGGACTTGACTTAAAACCTGTATTTGTCCTTACCTGCTATGTTTTTTAAAAAAAAGAGCAGAGTAACTGCATGACCATTAAGATGTGTGTTTGGTGTTTAGAATTACATTACAGTGTGACTATTAGATATTTTATAAACAATACAACTATTAGCATATAAGTTATGTAAGCTATTCGTTGTGCAACAGCTTTGTAAGTTTCAAAATCATTTTTGATATAAAAAATATGTGATTCTTTCTACCTTTTATTATATGCAGTAGAAAGAGCACCAGCTGATCTGCGTATTTAATGATAGCTCTGTGTAAATGATTTTCCCATGAGATTTAAATTTGGAAGAAGATTAAATAGGGAGAAAAAGGAGTTATGGATAATTAGTAAAACATTAAAGGGGAGAACAGTTTACAGTACACTATGCCTTTAAATGTTATGATAAGTACAGCATGGCACTTCTGGCCACTCCCAAGCCTGCAAGTTTTTTTCTGTTGTTGGGCATTTCAACCACAACCTGATGAGGACCGTTTGCTTGAATTCACTAGCTATAATGCACGTGCCTTGTAGCCTGCCCATGCACATTACTTACCAGCCAGCAAGGCAATGTAAACAGTAGATATCTGCTCAGTCATTGTCGGCTGGTTATTTTCATGTGCAGATTACACAGAGCATGTGCTATAACTAATGAACTGGGGCAGACTGGCTGTGGGCTTGGGGGCTGCATGGCCAGGGGTCAAGTCTTACAAAAAAAAGTGTTGGAACTCACCAAGACTTCCAACCCCCTCACAAGTAATATTGTTTAAAATTTAAATATATACACACACACTGTATTTATATGCATATAATCTATACACTTTGGTTAATGAAAGCAAATTAAATCCAATGAAGGGTTGAATGGTTGCTTTTGGGCCTGATAATCTTCCTCTGTTACATAGTCTCACCCACTTAAGGGGCAATAGTCTTATTTCTGATGAGGAGAACTAAATAATCCCAGAGCAAGCCACACAGAAATGTAAGCACCATGTGTTCCATACAGGGCGGGATGATCACACAGCAGGACTGCTGAAAGGCCCCTAACCCTGACGAAGTCATGTAATCATGACGAAACGCGTAGGTGGTCGGGGCTTATAGCCGAAGTTGAAATGTATCAATACTTTTGCTCAGTGGCTTTAAGATTTTGTGTAGTCCCGCAGGACTTATGGCTAGACAACATACTTTGAATTGGCCAGGAAATTGTCTATAGGGGCCTGAGAGATATCGGTCCTCTTTTGATATTAGGGACACTGAATCACTAATGATTGTTAAGTCTAAGTCATATGGGAAATACATTTTGTGCTAACGCTAATACATTAAAGCACAAAATTTAACAACCTTTTGTCATATTGTGATATTGAGCACCTGTAGATGTGGGAGGAGCCTGTTAATATAATTGTGGCCATTGTGTGGTGCTTGAACAATATCTGCACTGAATCCTTCCCCAAATTACTATGCAATCCTAAATTGATACTTAGAATCCAAGGGCAATACATGGGGCTCTGTAACATTACGATATTTAACTAAATAACAGTGCTGGAAACTTTTTAATGGGGCTTGAAATATATCGGCCCACTTTATTAACTAACTGAAACATAGTTGCTGCAACTGTGTGAGACTATGTAATGAAGATGTATGCATTTGTATTAGATACATTGAAACACACTATATAACACTTGATAACACGCTAACCACTTGAGAGTGAGAATGACCGCTTGAAAGGGTTTTCTCTGTACAGTTGAGTCTAAGGAGCAAGAGCATCTAGAAGTAATTAACTAGACTTGCCAATCATGAATATTAAAACAACAGAGTATCCCCTCATATATATATATATAACTTACGACATAAGCCCCTGACCACTTTTTAACCTTTTCCTGATTTTTCATTCCTTTGTATATGTCTGAGTAGCGATTTAGCAGGAGGGTTTGAAGGAATGTGACCCTCTTTTCTGACAGTACAAAGGATTTGTACCTAAATCTTTTCTTCTCTTCTTAAGAGATTTTTATGGTTATCAATAAATATATTATTTTAACTTATTCTTTTAAATACACTCCACATCCACTGTATTGTTATTTATTACTATGCCCAATTTAGCATAGTGGAGTAAATATCCCTAAATCGTGCCCATGCACATTACTTACCAGCCAGCAAAGCAATGTAAACAGTAGATATCTGCTCAGTCATTGTCGGCTGGTTATTTTCATGTGCAGATTACACAGAGCATGTGCTATAACTAATGAACTGGGGCAGACTGGCTGTGGGCTTGGGGGCTGCATGACCAGGGGTCAAGTCCTACGAAAAAAAAGTGTGGGAACGCACCAAGACTTCCACCCTCTCACAATTAATATTGTTTAAAATTTAAATATATACACACACACTGTAATCTATACACTTTAGTTAATGAAAGCAAATAAATCCAATGAAAGTTGAATGGTTACAGAGTCTCACCCACTTAAGGGACAATAGTCCTATTTCTGCTGAGGAGAACTAAATAACCCCAGAGCAAGCCACACAGAAATGTAAGCACCATGTGTTCCATACAGGGCAGGGTGATCACACAGCAGGACTGCTGACAGGCTTGCATTTAGTGTATTGTATAGGCTGACCATATTGCCGCTTTAAGAAGGAACACATATGAAAAATACATATGTGAGGGTTCTTATACAAAACCATTTCTTTAAACAGCCCTGAAAACAGCCCTGACATATGTATTTTTCATATGTGTCCCTTTTTAAAGCGGCAATATGGTCAGCCTAGTATTGTAGGAAATGTGACTGCCCATTACTAGAGGATCTTACTATCCCTCTAACCAGACTGTGCTCCAGCTCCTCCCAACAACAGCAGTGTTTACTGAAGCATTTTTGTTCTCTGTCCAGAGGGAACTTAGTTCCTCCTGCAAAAATAGTGCAGGAACTCCGTTCCCATGTGTTCCCACTCGACTTAACCCCTAACTGAAATAGAAAAGAAAATGTATTTAACATTTTAAAACAGGCAATTTAGCTTTGCTTGTAAAGTTAGTTTTACTATAGAAAAGAGACTTTACATAGACAATAACATGAAAATGAAACATTCATGATTCAGATGGAGCATTTAATTTTAAACAGCTTTCTAATTTGCCTCTATTACCTAATTTACTTTGTTCTCTTAGAATGCTTTGTTGAAAAACATACCTAGGTAGGCCCAGGAGCAGCGATGCATAACTGGGAGCTAGCTTCTGATTGGTGGCTGCACATGTATGCCTCTTGTCATTGGTTCACTCATTATGCTCAGCTAGCTCCCAGTAGTGCATAGCTGCTTTTCAACTAATAACAAGAGAATTAAATAAATTTGATAACAAAAGTAAATTGAAAAGTTGTTTAAAATTGTATTTCTATCAGAATCATGAAAGAAAAAATATATGTTTCAAGCCCCTTTAACAAAATATGAAGAGAAATATTTAATTGTAGTTTTTATACTTTTTCTAGAGAGGCTGAAGTGTATTCCATGAAAATTTATAACCCTGACTCTCCTACATGCTGTACCTGGATTACATTTTCAGAAGCTCGTTTATATCATTTAGTCACAACAAAAGACATAAGGCAAAACAACACTTTTTAAGGGGTGCGCCGCTGGATGGCAAAACTTTGCTAACTTTAAAACATTTGTTTTGTGAGCAGATATTTTGCAATACAGGGAATCATTTCAGTTGCATACATAAAATTATTTTAGATTTCCTTTAATCTTTTATGAAGATATGCATAGCAATAGAACTTAAAAAGTACAATAATTGTTCCATCCCCTGTCACAGATATTTCTTTCCATTCTGTAATCAGTGATTTAACTTGTAATTGATCTAATGAAATATAGTATAATAGTCCTTTTGTAATGAACCATGTAATACTTTTACTGATCATTAAAATACTTATTAAGTCTCCAGGCATTTTCTAATGCCCCATAACATACCCCAGGTGCTGTTCTGAAGAACTTGTGGCCATAACCTAATGAAAACAATAAAAGATTTTGTTTTAGGCATGTTGATTATTTAATCTTCTCTATTCCAGTTTTGGCTTATAGAAAAACATTAACAGTTTTTAGTGGTCAGCTTTGTTCACTATTATTTTGCTTTTTTTTATTACTCAGCCAAGCAATCAGCTTTCCAGTGAACTCTACTAAAGGTTCATTTTTGTTTGAAATATGTTTTTTCTTGTATGCCAGAAAGTTTTCATTTCATCATCTCTTTTACAGTATAATTTAGGTTTTGCTGCACATACATAGCTCCCTAGAAAAAGGTCTTGTCAGTATAATTTAGTGAATGTGTCAGTTTTGGAATCATTATGAGTAGATTGCAGTCAAAGGTTCCAGAAACTATCAATTCATAAACTTGCAAATGTTTCAGCACATTTCTAAAATCTTTGTCCATTTGTTATGTTTTATTATTGGATTTATTTTGTAGTTGTAGAAAAAAAAACATAATGGTCATATTGCTATTAAGTATATTATTTTGTTGTACCTGTTGTAGCTAAATAAATATACTTAAGCCAAATAAAACAAATGTTTCTGTTTCTTATATTCTCTTTGCTATTTTTGTTTGTGAAGAAAATTCTGATGTTACCCAAAGTAATCCTTTAAAAATAAAAAAAAATAATAAACATAAATTATTAGTCATCCCTGATCTATCTGTGAGAAAGAATAAGGTAATGATTATGTATACCTGGATTTTTCATTATTAAAATCTAAAATCTGCTCACTGTTGTGAGCATTTAAAGGGACATTGTACTCAATCAACAGTTGCAGTTGTGGAAGCTGGATCATGCAACTACTGCCAATAAACCAATAAACAGAGAGTCATAAAATATAGGTGGTATATATTTTTAAAGGCTGTAGTTATCTAAACACTTAAAGGGCTATTATAGGCGAACAATTACATGCTCTAATATGTTAGAGCATGTCATTTTAGGACTATCAACCCTACAACACTGCAATGGCGATAAACACAATATAAATACAGCTTAGGACTTGCAGTGCACTGCTGGTCCCTAGTGGAAAACACAGCTGATCTAATCAGCCGTGCTAGTTGCACATCTGAATTGTGCGACTAGCACTGCTGATTGGATCAGTGGCGAGTCCTGAGAGGTATTTTTTCTGGGTTGCAAGGGTTAAACACACAGTGTTTCAGGGTCGATAGTCTTAAAATGACATGCTTTAATGTATTAGAGCATGTAATTTTCCGATTATAATAGCCCTTTAACATATGATCTCACCCAGTTTTTTTTTTTTATAACAACTGCATTTGTTTCATTTTATAACCCTGTTTGGCAGAGTTAATCAGTAGCCACATACTTTTTTTTTGTAAAGAGGTATTAAACAGTGCTCCTTTAGTAGAAAAAAAAATATGATAAATCAAAATAAGCATAAAAAGAAACAGATTGTGTTAAAAATAGCAAACAACTTACTCAGTGTATCCACTGCCTACAGCTAAATAACAGTGCAGACATTACATAACTTATGTTATGTTGCCACATGATTTCTTGCAGAAAAAGTACTCTATTTAACACGGGGCAATAAACTGATTGCAGTGAGATTAGATGTCTCCTAGCAACACTTCAAAAGAAAAACTGCTGCTTTAGCTTCCTGTTGAGATCCCAGCCACCTTGTGGGGTTGTGACAAGAAGTAATGGACCCTGCACAAATAAAGTGAAAAATAAAGAAATAAAAGGAAAATCCTTTAAAACTTATGAATAATACATATTACAATGATTTTTATTAAGTATAACCTGCTTAGTGCTTTTTTATTGCAATAATGAAGGAGACTTGTTTATATCCCTTTAAGTATTTAAATTGAAGTGGCATATTTATAGTAGAAGAGGTTTAAGGTTAATTTTATCACTCACTATAATGGCCTTTAATAAAACTTTCTGGAAGGTGCTGGGTTTTCAGGTTGTAAATTAAAGGGATGTTAAAAATTAAATACATTGTAGATATAATGATGTTTCAAAAACAAAGATTAGCCTTAGAATAACATGTAGATGTATTTTTACAATTATATTAGTTGTTTAAATTTTGAGAATAAACCTGTAAAGGTTTAGGTTTTATAAAGTACTTTTAGTTTCTATAAAGTAATTCATGCCCCATGTTGAACTAGTTTCTATTTATCTCTGATTTTTTTTATCTCTGGCCTTTTTTGGGCAGTCTCTTTTATTGACTGTTTTATATATGTTCATAATTGTCTTTAGCAGGGGAAACAGATAAAGGGCAATTTAAATTCAAACATGGCAGCACCCATTACTTTTTATAGACACTCAGTGGAATTTAGAAAACTAACAGTTTTCAGAGTTAAATTACAGGAAAAGGAAACAAAATAAATAATTAAAGTATATTGCAAAGTTGTTTTAGCTACACATAATTAAACATTTTATATTACAATCTCATACTGGTTAATATCTTTTTAAAGGGACAGTCTACACCAGAAGTGTTATTGTTTTAAAAGATAGATAATCCCTTTATTACCCATTCCCCAGTTTTGCAAAACCAACACAGTTATAATAATATACTTTTAACCTCTGTGATTATCTTGTATCTAAGCCTCTGCAGACTGCCCCTTTATTTCAGTTCTTTTGACAGACTTGCAGTTTAGCCAATCACTGCCTGCTCCCAGATAACTTCACGTGCACGAGCACAGTGTTATCTATATGAAATACGTGAACTAACACCTTCTAGTGGTGAAAAACTGTTCAAATGCATTCTGAAAAGAGGTGGCCTTCAAGGTCTAAGAAATTAGCATATGAACCTCCTAGATTAAGCTTTCAACTAAGAATACCAAGAGAACAAAGCAAAATTGGTGATAAAAGTAAATTGGAAAATTGTTTAAAATTACATGCTCTATCTGAATCATGAGAGTTTATTTTGGCCTAGACTGTCCCTTTAAGTGTACTGTATTGCAAACAAGAAATTAACCTTATTGATGAATGGAACAAGATATATACATAAATAAATTTAATCTGATTATTTGTATGCTAAGCAGAAAGTAATCACCACAGCAGCTGAATTATTATTATTATTATCAGTTATTTGTAGAGCGCCAACAGAGTCTGCAGTGCTATAAACATAGGTATGATATGCAAGGTAACATTTATAGGGATCTATTGGGTAGAGGGCCCTGACGAAACTTTCACTGTTGTAGTCAGCTTATATGAAGGTGATCTGCAAACAGCTTGGCTCATAGGCTTACATGCTAAGGGGGTTCAAGGGTATAACAAAGGAGGAGAGGAACTGGGGTTAGGAAAGGTTAGTGTAGGTTGTATTCATCCATGAACAGTAGAGTCTTTAAGCAGCTCTTGAAACTTTTAAAACTAGGGGAGATTCTTCTGGAGTGAGGCAGAGAGTTCCACAAGATAGGAGCCAGTCTGTAGAAGTCATGTAGATGGGAGTGTGAGGAGGTAACAAGAGAGGAGGAGGTTGTTAGCAAATCAAAGGGGGTGGGAGGGACAGTATCTGGAGACAAGGTCTGAGATATAGAGGGGAGCAGTGCAGCTGAGTGCCTAGTATATCAGAGTCAGAATTGTGTGTTTAATTCTAGAGGAAGCCAGTGAAGGGATTGGCAGAGAAGTGCAGCAGATAAAGAGCAACATGTAAAGAAGATGAGCCTGGCAGAGTAATTCATTATGGATTGTAAAGGAGCAAGATGGCAGCTAGGGAGACCAGAGAGGATGGAGTAGCAGTAGTCAAGGCAGGAAAGCATGAGAGAGTGGATAAAAATCTTAGTTGAGTCTTGTGTAAGAAAATGTCAAATTTTAGAGATGTTTTTAAGGTGGAAGCGGCAGGAATTGGCCAACAACTGAACATGAGGCATAAAAGATCTGAGTCAAGTGTGACCCCAAGACATTGTCTATGTGGGGTAGGGATAATGAAGGAGTTATGAACAGTAATAGAAAATGGGGGGTGGAGATTCTGGAAGAAGGGAGGAAAATAAGGAGCTCAATTTAGGAGAGATATAGCTTAAGGTAGTGAGAGGACATCCAGGATGAGGTATGAGAAAAACAGTTAGTGAAACGTGTTAGCAAGGAAGGAGATAGGTCTGGTGCAGAGAAGTACATTTGGGTGTCATCAGCATTCAACTGATATTGAAACCTGTGGGACTTTATTAATCAACCTAATGATGAGGTGTAGATTGAGAAGAGAAGGGGACCATGGACAGAACCTTGAAGTACCCCAACAGAAAGTGGTAAAGGGGCAGGGGATGTACCAGAGAAGGCTAAACTAAAGGTATGGTTAGACAGGTAGGAAGAGAACCGAAAGAGGGCTGTGTTGCAAATGCCGAACAATTGGAGTGTTTGGAGCAAGAGAGGGTGGTGAACAGTATCAAAGACTGCAGTTAGATTGAGGAGGATTAGCAGAGATAAGTGGCATTTCGATTTTGCTGTAAGTAGGACGTTGATAACAGGTAACTCTGTAATAACAGTCCGGATATGTAGATAAGCTGTAGACAGGAAACTCTGCAATAGCAGGGAGGATTCATAGATATGCTGTAGTCAGGTAACTCTGTAATAACAGAAGGGAATGCAGATATAATGTAGATAGGTAACTCTCTGTAATAGCAGGCAGTTTGTGTAGATAAGCTGTAGATAACTCTGCAGTAACATGTAAAAAGCAAGCAAAAGTACCTGGGACATTCCTTTAGGATTTATCAGTGAGCTAGCCAAGGTCAGATGCCAGGGAATCAGGCACCAGGAAGGCTCAGAACTCAAAGCAAACCTGCCTAATATAGTAGGCTGCTGATTAGATGATTTCCTACAGCTAGTAGGCAGGTGGAGCCAGAGAATCAAAGTTGCAAGTAACAGTATTCCTTAAACATCAGCCTGTGAATAAGCCATCTGGTGGCAAAGTCAGCAGGCTCGGAATAAATGCAGCAGACGTAGAACCAGGTCCCAGGTTCAAGTCCAGGCTGGATCATGACAAAAAGTGAGGTGAGGGTAAAAGTTATGGGCTAATGAATAGTACAGGTGATGAGTGGGAAGGAGTAATTTAATAGAATAGTTTGTTAGAGAGACAAGAGATAACAATAAGGAACATGAAGATACGGAGCATTTTTACAAAAGAGCGAAACACATAAAACACAGTATTACAGCAGCACTTGCCTAGTGGCTTGTCCCGTGTACAAATATGTATGTGTTTATATGCATTTTGTCTAGAGGTGTTGTGAGTTTTAAAAGCAAAGCATCAACTAAAACACAGCAGTATGAGGCCCTGGCATTGCAATGAGTACTTTATGATTTTTTTTTTAATTGCACACATGAATCAGCTAAAAACACCCCACAATTTTCCAAAATTTAAAATCATGCTCATGAATTTGCTAAAGATCAATGTTTAAAACTTCCATAAATTGTCTGTATGGTAGATGAGCACTGTTCCATATAGTATGAGCACTTGCCATGAGTTGCAGGGTCCTCCTTCTCTGTATAATGAGACCTAGGGCTGCCAGCTGTACTCCAATACCAGACAACATATAGGTGACTAGTCACTGGTGGTGGGTGGGGGTCACACAATGTAATCCAAAGCTTGCTCATCCTTAAGCCCCACCCTTGATCCCACCATGTATATTTTTCACTAACCAGTAATTTTATCCCCTTGGTTGCCAGTAACACACATATGTAGTAGACATTTGATCACCCCATTAACTTCCAGGTGCCAATACACAGCAATGATTTAACATCTCAGAACTGCCTGTAATACATATAATAGAAAATGAACAGTCTTACTTCTTTTTGAGACATATTTGTTATGCATAGAAGCTTAGGTGGCCCTTATATTTAGCTGACACTTTTGGGATGTTAAAAATTCAGAAAATTTAAGTGTCCTGTATTTTTGTGTAGATTTTATCGTCAGCCTTCTAAAATACTGGACTGTCCGGTAAATACTGGACACCTGGTAACCCTAGTGTTACCACTTCCCATGACTTACAGAGTAAATCTCTCTCACGTTCATACAATGTGCGCACAATGCACACACTGACCCAATTAGCAGTAGTAGTTACATTACCAAGATGTGTGACAGCCACTGGTGATTGGGTGACCGGCAAATCCTGCACAGTATTTTAACTATGTGCTTTATCCCTTTGCAGGGGTGAAACAGCAGTTACCATTGCAGGGTTGCTAGTGTTAGCATTACATTATTTTTCTATTATAATGGCCCTTTAAAGTGGGGAACAGCCATACAGCTGAAAGTATTACCGTATATATAAATATGTTTAGGCTTATATATGTCTAGAAACAACATGTCTTAAAGAGATATAATAGCACAGTAACAAAATTATCAAAAGCATTATTTTATCATTGTACAAATGCTTAAATCTAATAATAAATTGTCGATAGCCAATCAGGAATGGCATATGTATGTATCGCCCAATCACTGTCTGTTTTTTATCTCAGTGTATTGTTTGAGGCAAATATTTGTGCATTATTGAAATTTATATTGTATTAGAGAATTTTATTTAATGGAAAAATAAACTCAAAAATGTTCTACAATACATATAACGAAGCATTTAAATTAACAGGAAATGCATGTTTGTGCTTAATTTATACTCCAGTATTAATAGATTATTGTGTGGTTTACATGATTCTTTTGGTGGAAAGTGTGAAAGCAAAAAAAATTATATATTTTTTTATTAACAACATAAAAATATTAACAAAAATACCTTATACATTTTAAAATACTGTAGTTTAGATGGAACAAATAGTGCTTTAATATTTGTTAATTTTAAATCTGCTGAGTGTAACTCATCTGTATAATTATTCAATGATCTGCACCATTGAGGGTCCATGTTTGCTTCGTTTTTTCAGATGTTGAAATAGATTCCAACTTCCAGTAAATCTGCTTTTTTAAGACAGTGGTATTCATAAATCATAGATGTATATATTTCCTCAAGTCAATCAACTATGCTTTGAAGCAGAAATATTTATTGAAGCTTAAATACAGTGTCCACATTACATGCTAAATCTATTCCAAAGATACTTATCTTCAGCTATGTGGAACAGATTTGCATTTTATGTTAAATGGTACCTATGCCATGCTTAGTTCTGCTAATTAATATACCCTCAGACTCTGCTATTCTAGTTGTGTTTGTAGCCAAACTTTGACACTAACCCCTTGTGCCATGTCAGCAGGAAGTCCACGTGCTCCTACAATAATGGAGCTTATAATACCCCTTTGTGAGAGGCTAATAATGTGTGTTATTTAAGGTTAAAGGAACACTAATGTTTATTCTTTTAGCAACTATATTAAACTTTGCACTAAGTAGTAGATGTTTTGGATAAAGTGTTTGTTACAAAAAAAAGTTTCATCCAACATTTGGAATTTATTAATGAAAATCTGTCTACTATTTCTTATGGAGAACGTCTTTAAGGCAACAGAGGAGCAGCTGTACAGCCAACATGGTTATATTAACATACTTTTTACCTCTGTGATTACCTTTATCTAAGCATCTTTTGACAGCCCCTTTATCACATGACTGTTTGTTTATTATCTATTGATTTGCATTTTAGACAATTAGTGCTGTGTCCTGCACAACTCCATGTGAGAGAGCACAATGTTATCTATATGACCCACATGAACTAGCAGTCTCTTGTTGTGAAAAGCTAATAAAAAGGCATGTGATAAGAGGCTGTCTGTAGTGGCTTAGAAACAGGCAGACATTTAGAGGTTTAAATGTTATAAAGTATATTAATATAACAATGTTGGTTGTGAAAAGTTGGGGAATGGGTAGTAAAGGCATTATCTATATTTTTAAACAATAACAATTTTGGTGTTGACTGTCCCTTTAAGTCAAGATTAAACTTTCATGATTCAGATAGGGCATGCGATTTTACACAACTTTCCATTTTACTTTTATCATCAATTTTGCTTTGTTCTCTTGGTATTCAGTGTTGAAGGCTAAACCTAGGTAGGCTCATATGATATTTTCTAACCCTTGAAAGTCACCTCTTATCTTTTTGACAGTTTTTCATAGCTAGACAGTACTAGTTCATGTGTGCCATAAATATACCACCATGCTCACCCCCGTGGAGTTATTTATGAATCAGCAATGATTGGCTAAAATAAAAGAATGTCAAAAGAACTTAAATAAGTGCGCAACCTGCAAAGGCTTAGATATCACAAGGTAATCACATAGGTACAATTTATATTAATATAACTGTGCTGCTTATGCAAAACTGGGGAATGGGTAATAAAAGGATTATCTATCTTTATAAACAATAACATTTACATTGGACCAGATAAGACCAAGCATTAACCCTTGCAGAGCTCTCTAAATTATATTTTCAAAATGTATTTGGCAACTATTTCTAGGATAAATACTCTACTTAGTGCAAAGTTTAATAAAACAAATTCTGCCCTACTTAGTGCAAAGCTTAATAAGGTTGTTTAGAAATTAACATCTTTAGTGTCCCTTTAAGAAACCCTGATCTGTGGGGTAAGAATCTAAGATTAAATAAATACCTCCGTATTAGTATAACAAAGAGATGATCATTTCTTGCCTGAATCTACTTCCCATAATTGAAATATCACATTTAGTTTTATAGTCGTTCGCAAGTTCATTTTATGAAGGTCTGATTAAAAAACCTGAAACAGATTGTAGCATTTTACTTGAATATGTAACAGCCAGCTAATATCTATCAGGACAAGGGTTGCTGTAATAAGATTTGCTTATGATATATTTCTCAATTTACAGGTATATAAAACTAAGAACTTGGCAGAAGAGAAATGAATTGTATGGTGAGAGCATATTTTTGAACTGCTCTTGAATAAATCTTATATAACAAGTGGCTTATTAACAACACTTGGATTAAAAATTTTTTATTTTGAAGCATAGCCATTGACTTACAGTCCCATATTAAGTTTAATAAGATACTTTTTTGGAATGAAAGATGAGGCTTATTTGAACATGCCATGGAATATAGCAGCTCTATAAATGTGCATGCCAGTCTTCACTGTGAGAAAGAACGTTTTTTTGGACTTATTGCAGAAACTGATGATATAATAAAACCATGGACACTCTAATTTGTTCAAATTGCATCACTTATTAAATAAAATTGTGGCTCAAATGATTTTATAATGCAAAATTACCTTGAGAACATGGGTGGTTTTCATGTAATATAGGTATTTTGAGACTTATTATGTTTTGCAGCAGTCTAGAGCTGCTTGCTTAACTAGCTTTAATATATTGCACCAGAATGAAGTAGGAAGATATAAATAGTGAGGTGGGTGTCTGCTTTCCTTCTTATTTATAATTTGCATTGATTACATGACACAGGCCTCAGATGAGTTAAATTTAGATCACTTAGATAGCTGTCAAGTTAGTTTGACAAGCACTTTAAAGGGAAATATAAACTGCTGGGCACGATGACAATAGCATGGTTACTACTCACATTGTTCCCATGCAATGTCCCTTTAAAAGGACACTGTATTTATTTTGTAATCATTCATATAAAATAGCAACATTAAAAAAATTGTTTGAGGTAAAAGAAGTTTAAATTTAACTGGAAATGAATTCAACTGGATCAGTTGTATACTTTCTGATAGATACTTCCTATAAATGATCATTGGCTGATAGGCACTTCCTGCTAAAGTCCCTTTGACTTATCATAACCTTTTCTTAACCTAACAGTTAAAGGGACAGTGAACCCATTGATACTTTTACATAAAATGTTTAATGATGTGTAATTAAACAAAATTACAGTATATATATATATATATATATATATATATATATATATATATATATATATATATATATATATATATATATATATATATATATATATATATAATTTTGTTTAATATGCTGCCCCCTTTTCATATAATTTAGCTCTGAAAAATTGTGGAGTTTCTCATTCTCAAAACCTGAAATGCCCCCTGCTGCCTTCTCAAGGCTAGTCCTCCTACATATCTTTTAGTATGAAGAATCCTGTCAACAGATCTCCATATGAGGACAAACTACAAAGCCTGTAGTCACATGGGCATTGACATACTGTAGTTCCTAATTATCATAACTTGAAATGCACCCTGCTGATGTCTCAAAGCTAACCCTGCTACATATCTCTCCCTAATTGGCTTTATTAGATTACAACTGCAAAACAATTTACTTTATACTAACTTTATGGCATTGGCTAGTCTTGTTGTCTTTGGACTAAAACCCAAATTGTCTCCAAATAAGGAAATTGTGGGTGGAGTTTGGCTATTGAAAAATAATTGCATTAAAAAGGATTTTAGTTTGTTTGAAAAAAATGTTAAAACTTGACTTATATGCCGACAGCATACGCTCTATGCGTATGCTGTTGGCATTTATCGATGTGCAGCGAACATGATACGCTACTTCGAAAAAAAGAAAGCAATTGTTCAGTCTAAATGAATTTATAGTGGAAAGCCATCATTATAACATTTGTTGGGTTTTTTGACTTTGAGATTTTAAGTTTAAACTTCACATGAAAGTAATGTAACAGATATTTTTAAAACTGTTATTTGAAAGATTATTGAAGAATACAGTAACTATATGTCTTTTGACAGTGTAACGCTCGTGGGATACTCCTCTATCAGACCAAACTCGGCCAGTAGCCTTGTTATCCCGGCGTCGAGCCGGAATGATAGGGAATATCCCAGAGCAGAGAAAGTTAGTGAGATGAGGAAGGCGGCACTCACCACAGGCAGGACAGTCCCCAGCGGCAACAACAGAGCAGTCCAAGGATAAACCACTAGAATGGTCAGGCAGGCAGGGTCTGGCAACAGCAGAGCAGTCAAAGGTTAAACCACTAGAATGGTCAGGCAGGCAGGGTTTGGCAACAGTAAAGCAGTCCAAGGATAAACCACTAGAATCGTCAGGCAGGCAAGGTTTGCAACATTAAAGCAGTTCAAGGGCACACCACTAGAATGGTCAGGCAGGCAGGGTTTGGCAACAGAGATCAATCCAGCAGTGTAAGGGTTAAGGCAGGTAGAGTAGTCAGACAGGCAGGTTCAGCAACAGTAATTAATCCAGCAGTTTAAGGGTTAAGGCAGGTAGAGTAGTCAGGCAGGCAGGTTCAGTAACGATATTAGGCACAAGAAAGAATGATCTGTCACACCCAGGAGCACACAAAGTAACACCTATACTTGGGCAGTGACAGATCGTCAAAAAACATTTAAATTGGCGCAGATTCACGCAACTGAGCTCCAACCGGCATCCGGAGCGTGCGGCAATGACGTCAGCACCGCACGCATCCGGAGCCGACACTGCCCCTGACAACGAACAGGGAAGGAGGTGCCACGCCCCTGGCAACGGCTAGAGTGGCGCGGCATGACAGACAGTATCTTCAACCTTTGTCTCAATATAAATTAACACATTTCAAATACTGGATAACATTTTTGTTTAAAAAAAATTGCAATATTTTTTCAATAAATTAAATATCAAGGGGGTATTCAGAGAAGTATTTAAATTCTAAAATGAATAAATATTTGCTCATCCGTACAAATAATCCGGCATTCCAAAACGTCACGCAAATGCAAGTAGTCACACTGGGACACGTGATCTAATGTTTTGAGCTAAGACGGCTGGTAGACAGTTCCTTTGGGGAACAGAGGATACAGAATGGCTAAACACTGTGGAAAATACTAATCCTATCCACCAAGAAAATCTCCTGTGTAGAGAGCAAGAAACTGTAAGTCTAATATCACACGTACCTTTGGAGCGACTTATACACTCACTTCGGATAGTCCTATTGACTGTTTTTGTTTGATAAGAAGTAGATAACGCAATATTTGCAGCAGAATTGACTTGTGCTCTATGCTTTAAACTTTTTGCACATACAACAGTTAATTTATGCCCTATTACACAACGGATTAACTTCTGTATTTTAGCTGCTGTTATATTCACATTGTTCTTGGTTATCTGCATTAACGCATATCTTGTTTTTGATAATATTTAAGCACACATATGTACGTTTGGATATTTTACCATTTTTATGAATTAGCAAATTTTATGAATTCATCTTTTTACAATCATTGGGAGACGTCCCATTCTTATATGTATTTTTCCATTGTGATTTTAATATTGTAATTATCATATAAACTATCCAATGCGGATGTTAATAAATTCTTTATAGTATCTTTAGTCTTGGGCGCACTCACTATCTTTCTTTTTTCACTTATTGTTTCCCTAATAGAGAAGGAGTTAGTGCAGGTGTAGTGTGTGATACTTTTAGCTAAGCGCATTTTGTATATCGCATTTCACAGTCATTTACTACTTGTTACTATTTCTAAATGAGGTGAAATAAGCAATACAAATATATAGCAAATATGAATGTGGTTCTTCTTCCAGAACTTTAACCACAGCATGTATTTATTAAAAAATAAAGGGACACTAAAGTCAAAATTAAACTTTAATGATTCAGATAGAGCATAAAAATTAAAAAAAAAATCCAATTTACTTTTATTACCCAAATGTACACATTAATTTTATAAGCTTGCTTTTTGAGGCGCCAACTCATACTGAGCATGTGCAAGAGTGCACAGTATCTACATCTATGCATTTTGTGATTGGCTGGTGACTGTCACATGATACAGGGAGAAGGAAAATAGAACTAAGTTTAAAATTTGCCAGTCATTTAAAATGCTTTTGTACTGTCTTGTACTTTAAGAGGCAACAATACAATACTAAAAGAATACAAATTCACCTAAAAAAAACTGGAACTGTCAACTGTTTTTATGACCATGAAAAAAAGAAATCAAGTGACAGTTTCCTGAAAGTTATATGGCTTAGCGTAACATAAATAATAATACAGTTCTCCATTGTAATCCATTTCTACTGAGAGTAAATTCACATTTTTTAATGAATACACTGTACCATTTTCTATAACTTTTTTTTTTCACTTCATCTCAACATCACAAAAATAAAATATGCATGCATCTGTTTTTGGTTACAGATAAACAGGCACCTGCAAGCTCAGTTTTAGGAAAGCCCAGTTCTCTCCTTGCTGCATTAAACTTACTAGGCGTTTGTATGTATACACGGATATTTTTTTTCCCTCTACGCAAGAGCAATTCAGTCATAATGTTTTCTGTTGGGAACTCATAAATCATAGTTGCCATTAATTATTTATTCTTTTATACTAAACTTGAAAGAAAAAACAAACCTCTATTTTATTTGAATTTTTTAGAGGTCACGCTATGCTTTAAAATTGGTATTAGAGTTTACAATTTTGTTGAAAGCATTCATTTAAGTCACAGGCTGCAGCCTGCCAAAGCATACTGGGAAAAGCAAGACTAAACCTCCGTCTGATTTTTTTTTTCCTTTCCGCAGCACAAAGAAGGTTGAAACAAGAACTCTAATTTCATTTTATGTTTATATTTTCTAAACCTTGTTTAATTTAGTCAGTATAGTATTGTTTATTGGAGTACCAGTCAGTGTATCATAAACATGGAACAGCTAAGTGAATGAAGTTATGCAGAGAAAATAAGCAATTATGAGTCATTTTTCTTGCTAGACATTTTTTTTTAGTTTTACAGTTGTTTTTACATATTGTTTCTTTGCATGCACGGGCCATAATTATGAATTTATGTTTGTCCTTTTTCAGAAGAATTGATGAATGTTTATCAATAGTTCATTTTATTTTAATGTGATTTTGATTTTGAAAGTAGAAATTTCTACCAAAGGAAATATCTTTAATTTTACAAGGGATTCTTTCCATCTATAAATATACATATTTTTTTTTTTCTTTTTTGCAGTTGGACAATAAATAATTACCTCAGAGATTGTCCTTTCGCTGGTTCAGAACTGAAATATATTATGACATCTGTTTTTTGTCTGGTTTTTTTATTTTATTTTTTTTGGAATCTAGTCAAGTTTCTCTCTTATTTATTTATTAATTTTTTTATCCTTGGTTACTTTTTGTAAATTATACCTTTAAACCAATTAAAAATCATAAATAAAAACAGAGAACCTCTCAACCTGGGAACAAACAATAGCATAATAGCTTGTTCTACGGCTAGTTACCACCCAAGAAGCAGTCTCTTTTTACAATTAAAAAACATGTTTGTTGAACATTTTTTAACAAAAATGTAATATCAATATATATATTTAACTTTATTTAAATTGTCAGAACTGATCATGTTCTGCAGACAGAAAAATAGACTTTTTTTTATCAAACCTTGTATACAGAATATCCATTATGACTTTTTTTGTCTTTATTTAAAGACAGGTTGCTGTCTTGTCTTAAAGGGACACTGAGCCCAATTTTTTTTTTCTTTCGTGATTCAGATAGAGCATGCAATTTTAAGCAACTTTCTAATTTACTCCTATTATCAGATTGTCTTCATTCTCTTGGTATCTTTATTTGAAAAGCAAGAATGTAAGTTTAGATGCCGGCCCATTTTTGGTGAACAACCTGGGTTGTTCTTGCTGATTGGTGGATAAATTCCCCCACCAATAAACAAGTGCTGTCCAGGGTCGGAACCAAAAATTGGCTGGCTTCTTAGCTTAGATGCCTTCTTTTTCAAATAAAGAATGCAAGAGAACAAAGAAAAATTGATAATAGGAGTAAATTAGAAAGTTGCTAAAAATTACATGCTCTATCTGAATCATAAAAGAAAAAATTTGGGTTCAGTGTCCCTTTAAAGGGAAATGAAACCCAACATTTGTTTTTAATAAAACATAGGATTTTAATTTCCATTTGACTTCTGTTATCAAATTTTGCTTCATTTTCTTGGCATCCTTTGTTGAAGATACATTTCATTATTGGGTGCTAGCTGAAAAAATCAGGTGAGTCAATGACAAAAGGCATATATGTGCATCCACCAATCAGTAGCTATCTCCCAGTAGTGCATTTCTGCTACTGAGCTTGCCTATGTATGCTTGTCAACAAATGATGCCAGGAGAATGAAGCAAATTTGATAACAGAAGTAAATTGGAAAGTTGTTTAGAACTGCATACTCTAGCCACTGGTTTTCAGGCTTGTCCTCAGGCCTCCCTAACAGGCCAGATTTTGAGGATATCTGAAATATAACACAGGTTAAATAATCAGCTGATTAGTAAATATGCGGCTAGATTACAAGTTGTGTGTTAGGCTGAAAAAGCAGCGTTAACAGGTCCTAACGCTGCTTTTTCATGCCCGCTGATATTATGAGCCTTGCAGGTTTAGGGGCACCGCACACTTCTTTGGCCTTACCGCAAAACGACTTCCATAGCGTTGGTATTACGAGTCTGTCCTGGGAGGCCAAAAAGTGAGCAGTACATCCTCTACCGACAAGATCCCTAACGCATTTTAAAGTCAGTAGTTAAGAGTTTTATGGTACAATGCCGTAACATAAAACTCATAATTAAAGTGCTAAAAAGTACACTAACACCCATAAACTACCTATTAACCCCTAAACCGAGGCCCCCCGAGTTGCAAACACTAAAATAAAATTTTTAACCCCTAATCTGCCGCTCCGGACATCGCCGCCACCTATATTATACTTATTAACCCCTAATATGCTGCCCCCAACATCGCCGACACCTACATTATTTTTTATTAACCCCTAATCTGCCGCACCCAATGTCGCCGCCACTATTCTAAATTTATTAACCCCTAAATCTAAGTCTAACCCTAACACCCCCTAACTTAAATATTATTTAAATAAATCTAAATACAAATTAATATCATTAACTAAATTATTCCTATTTAAAACTAAATACCTACCTATAAAATAAACCCTAAGCTAGCTACAATATAACTAATAGTTATATTGTAGCTAGCTTAGGGTTTATTTTTATTTTACAGGCAAGTTTGTATTTATTTTAACTAGGTAGAATAGTTACTAAATAGTTATTACCTATTTAATAACTACCTAGCTAAAATAAATACAAATTTACTTGTAAAATAAAGCCTGACCTAAGTTCCAAAAACACCTAACACTACTCTACAATTAAATAAATTAACTAAATTAATAACAATTAAATAAATTAAATTAAATTAGCTAAATCACAAAAAAACAACACTAAATTACAGAAAATAATAAACAAATTACAAGATATTTAAACTAATTACACCTAATCTAATAGCCCTATCAAAATAAAAAAGCCCCCTCAAAATAAAAATAAAAACCCTAGCCTAAACTAAACTACCAATAGCCCTTAAAAGGGCCGTTTGCGGGGCATTGCCCCAAATAAATCAGCTCTTTTACCTGTAAAAAAAATACAAACAACCCCCTTAACAGTAAAACCCACCACCCACACAACCAACCCCCCAAATAAAATACTAACTAAAAAAACCTAAGCTACCCATTGCCCTGAAAAGGGCATTTGGATGGGCATTGCCCTTAAAAGGGCAGTTAGCTCTGAAGACCGAACATCCATCCTCAAGGAAGCGGCAGAAGTCTTCATCCAACTAGGCCGAAGTCCTCAACGAAGCCGGGAGAAGTTCTATCAGCCAATTGGAATTAAGGTAGAAAAAATCCTATTGGCTGATGCAATCAGCCAATAGAATGCAAGCTCAATCCTATTGGCTGATTGCATCAGCCAATAGGATTTTTTCAACCTTAATTTTGATTAGCTGATAGAATTCTATCAGCCAATCGGAATCTAAGGGACGCCATCTTGGATGACATCACTTAAAGAAACCGTCATTCAGTAAGAAGACTCCGGAAGAAGAGGATGCTCTGCATCGGATGTCTTGAAGATGGAGCCGCTCCGCGTCGGGTGGATGAAGATAGAAGATGCCGTCTGGATGAAGACTTCTCCCATCTTCGTTAAGGGCTTCGGCCCGGTTGGATGAAGACTTCTGCCGCTTCCTTGAGGATGGATGTCCGGTCTTCAGAACAGTAAGTCGATCTTCAGGGGGTTAGTTTTAGGATTTTAAGGGTGTATTGGGTGGGTTTTATTTTTAGGTTAGGGCTTTGGGCCGCAAAAGAGCTAACTGCCCAGCCAAATGCCCTTTTCAGGGCAATGGGGAGCTTAGTTTTTTTTCGTTAGTATTTTATTTGGGGGGTTGGTTGTGTGGGTGGTGGGTTTTACTGTTGGGGGGTTGTTTGTATTTTTTTTACAGGTAAAAGAGCTAATTTCTTTGGGGCAATGCCCCGCAAAAGGCCCTTTTAAGGGCTATTGGTAGTTTAGTTTAGGCTAGGGTTTTTTTTTATTTTGGGGGGAATTTTTTATTTTGATAGGGCTATTAGATTAGGTGTAATTAGTTTAAATATCTTGTAATTTGTTTATTATTTTCTGTAATTTAGTGGGGGTTTTTTGTGATTTAGCTAATTTAATTTATTTAATTGTTTTTAATTTAGTTAATGTATTTAATTGTAGTGTAGTGTTAGGTGTTATTGTAACTTAGGGTAGGTTTTATTTTACAGGTAAATTTGTATTTATTTTAGCTAGGTAGTTATTAAATAGTTAATAACTATTTAATAACTATTCTACCTAGTTAAAATAAATACAAACTTGCCTGTAAAATAAAAATAAACCCTAAGCTAGCTACAATGTTTTAGTTATATTGTAGCTATCTTAGGGTTTATTTTATAGGTAAGTATTTAGTTTTAAATAGGAATTATTTAGGTAATAATATTAATTTTTATTTTGATTTATTGTAATTATATTTAAGTTAGTGGGTGTTAGGGTTAGACTTAGGTTTAGGGGTTAATACATTTAGTATAGTGGCGGCGATGTTGGGGACGGCAGATTAGGGATTAATAAATGTAGGTCGGTGGCGATGATGTTAGGGATGGCAGATTAGGGGTTAATAATATTTAACTAGTGTTTGCGAGGTGGGAGTGCAGCAGTTTAGGGGTTAATATGTTTATTATAGTGCTGGCGATGTCCAGAGCGGTAGATTAGGGGTTAATAAGTATAATGTAGGTGGCGACGATGTCAGGGGCGGCAGATTAGGGGTTAATAAAAATAATGTAGGTGTCGGCGATGTTGGGGGCAGCAGATTATGGGTTAATAAGTATAATGTAGGTGGCGGCGGTGTCTGGAGCAGCAGATTAGGGATTAATAAGAATAATGTAGGTTTCGGCGATGTCAGGGGCAGCAGATTAGGGGTTAATAAGTGTAAGGTTAGGAGTTTTTAGACTCGGGGGTTTATGTTAGGGTGTTAGGTGTAAACATAAAATGTGTTTCCCCATAGGAATGAATGGGGTTGCATTACTGAGCTTTACGCTGCTTTTTGGCAGGTGTTAGACTTTTTCTCAGCCAGCTCTCCCTGTTCATTCCTATAGGGAAATTGTGCACGAGCACGTACAACCAGCTCACCGCTGACTTAAGCAGCGCTGGTATTGGAGTGCGGTAAGGAGCTCAACGCTCATTTCTTGCCTTTTAACGCCGGGTTTGTAAACCTGTAATACCAGCGCAGCAAGTAAGTGAGCGGTGAGAGAAAACTGTTTGTTAGCACCGCATAGCCTCTAACGCAAAACTCGTAATCTAGCCGATGGTTATTTTACTGCTCTCACCCAAGGTATTCCTGAAAATATGTCATGTTAGGGAGGCCTTAAGACAGGTTTAAAAACCAGTGCTCTATCTGAATCATGAGAGTTGTGTCTCAACTATACTGTCCCTTTTATGAGTTTTTACTGGTTTTGACTTTGTAAATAATCCTTGTTTTTTAAAGTTATAATAAAACCATGTTTGCTGATCATTTTATGAAAAGCTAATATCACCCCTCTAGCTTTCTAGCATTTTTGTAATAGTGATGTGGAAACGTGATCTAAAACTGAAATAATTGTAGATCATACTTATCAATGCACAAACTGGTCATATTCTGCAGACTGTATAAAAAGGCTGTTTGGTAACTTTGTGTCAGAAAACCAGAAAAGCACAGAAAGTACCTAGTGTCTAAATTATTTCTGGCAAACCAGATTTAGTCTAGGCCAAACAGTATATTTTGGGCTTTTTTCCACAGATGTTATTTTAAAGCAGTCCAACTGCTGAATTGTCTTAATATGACTTTGTCTAAATTGATATCCATTGTATAAATCTTGTAACAGCCATTACAGAAAGTTAGATACAACCAAACAGTACCAGATTAACCCTTTAGTATTTTATCCTAGACATATATCATACATAAAACCTACACTACAGACTCGTGTTCTGGGCTTAGGTGTTTAATAAAAGAAAAGCAGATTAAAAAATAAATGTCCCTATGTATTAGCCACCATATGCTTCTAGAGTTTTCTCTGAGGCAACAAATCCAAAAAAAGTGTAGACCATGGCACAATTTAAAGGGACATGAAACCCTATTTTTTTCTACAATTCAGACAGAGCATGTGATTTTAAACAACTTTCCATTTTTCTCCTATTATCTAATTTGTTTTGTTTCTTACTATCCTTTGAAAAGTATACCTAGGTAGGCTCAGGAGCTGCTGTCGGCTGCACATATATTCCTCATGTCACTGCTTACCCAATGTGTTCACCTAGATCCCAGCAGTGCATTGCTGCTTCTTTAACAAAGGATACCAAAAGAATGAAGCATATTAGATCATAGAAGTAAATTGAAAAGTTCTTTCAATTTGTATTCTCTATCTGAATCATGAAAGAACATTTTTTGGTTTCATGTCCCTTTAAGGTTTAATATTTTGCATGTGCATATATTCCTGCAGTGTGTATGGCTGAATATATAAAATATAGAGATTTGTTATGTTTACTGGGCATTCTGCTACCATAATAATTAGTATATGTGGATGATAATTAGTTAAAGTGAAGGTCAATTTTTTCTCTTATCAATACACCATGTTAAAATTTATGTAATAAATATTGAAGTCGCTAAGTTTATATGTCTAAATAACGAATCCATTTCAAATAAAATGTATTTATAATATACCTCTGTTACCACGATTAGCTCCACCCCAACCACACTTCCTTATTCATATGTTATGACGTTGCTTTTTTTCTTACAAGCGGACTACGCTCGTGCACCCGTGTTTAGTTTGAACTGCGCATGCGTATCGTCAACCGAATAGCGCATGTGTTTCGTCAACCCACGTAACTTTGTATTCAATTTATTAACAAAAGTGTAACATTCATTGCTACGCAAGTCTATCAGTCACTGAGTCGCAGATTGGTCTGGACCCTCTAATAGTTTATTTTGATTTAGCCCTATTCGTTTTGTAAAGGCGCAGCGTATTGATTCTTACCTGTTGTTATAGCTGCTAGCTAATTTTCGAGGATACGAGTGAGCGTTGATGTTGATTCAAAGTATCAAAAATTGTGAGAGCGGACAACGCATGCGCGAAACATGAACGTGCATGCCGATGATGACGCGCAGTTTGTTTAAACACACGCGCATAAGGTGGCAATGACGAAACCAAAAAGGGGCTGGACGCCACGGGGGCAAACACTAGATTCAAGAAAAAAAATGTCACTCAATATCGGCAGTATGGCGGGTGGATTATACAGGTGAAACGGAGCAGATTGAAAACGATAAAAATAAAGCTTTTAATTGTATCTATATATAATTTGATGAATGAACATCATACTGAATTTAGGTAACATATTGAAAAATTATAACCAAAACGCCAGACTTGACCTTCACTTTAAAGGCACATCATAGTTAAAGGGGTATCAAACCAATCATTTTTCTTTTTATGATTCAGATAAAGCTTGAGATTTTAAAATGCTTTCTAATTTACATCTATTATAAAAAAATGTTCTTTTGGTATCCTTTGTTGAAAAGCAGGAACATATACTTATTTATGGCAGCAGTTTTGCAATAATGTTATCCATTTGTAAGGGAACTAGATTTCAGCACTATTTCCTGCTATGTCGTGCTGCCTACCTAGGTATCTCTTCAACACGGAATATCATTGGAACTAAACAAATTTGATAATAGAAGTAAAATGGAAACTTTTTTTTAAAATGGTTTGATCTGTCTGAATCACAAAATAAATGTTTTGGGTTTCATATCCCTTTAATAAATATCCTCCCTTTTTTATATATATCTTTTATTTTGCAAGTATTATTACAGGTATAAACAATGTTGCTGTTTTAACAACAAATTTTAAACAACTGTAAATAAGAATTTCTCCAACATAGGTGTGTCCGGTCCACGGCGTCATCCTTACTTGTGGGATATTCTCTTCCCCAACAGGAAATGGCAAAGAGCCCAGCAAAGCTGGTCACATGATCCCTCCTAGGCTCCGCCTACCCCAGTCATTCTCTTTGCCGTTGCACAGGCAACATCTCCACGGAGATGGCTAAGAGTTTTTTGGTGTTTAAATGTAGTTTTTATTCTTCAATCAAGTGTTTGTTATTTTAAAATAGTGCTGGTATGTACTATTTACTCTGAAACAGAAAAGAGAAGAAGATTTCTGTTTGTAAGAGGAAGATGATTTTAGCAAACGTTACTAAAATCGATTGCTGTTTCCACACAGGACTGTTGAGATGAAGTAACTTCAGTTGGGGGAAGCAGTTGGCAGACTTTTCTGCCTGAGGTATGACTGGCCACATTTCTAACAAGACTTTGTAATGCTGGAAGGCTGTCATTTTCCCTATGGGGACCGGTAAGCCATTTTCTTAGATTAAGTAAAAGAATAAAGGGCTTTATAAGGGCTTATAAAACTGGTAGACATTTTTCTGGGCTAAAACGATGGACAGATCTCTGCGTTATCTGTTTTACTTCACAAAAGGCTGGCAGCTGTGCCAGACGTTCAAGCGTTTGTTCAGGCTCTGGTAAGAATCAAGCCTGTTTACAGACCTTTGACTCCTCCCTGGAGTCTTAATCTAGTTCTTTCAGTTCTTCAAAGGGTTCCGTTTGAACCCTTACATTCCGTAGATATTAACTTATTATCTTGGAAAGTTTTGTTTTTGGTTGCAATTTCTTCTGCTAGAAGAGTTTCAGAGTTATCTGCTCTGCAGTGTTCTCCGCCCTATCTGGTGTTCCATGCAGATAAGGTGGTTTTGCGTACTAAGCCTGGTTTTCTTCCGAAAGTTGTTTCCAACAAGAATATTAACCAGGAGATAGTTGTACCTTCTTTGTGTCCGAATCCAGTTTCAAAGAAGGAACGTTTGTTACACAATTTGGACGTAGTCCATGCTCTAAAATTCTATTTAGAGGCCACTAAAGATTTCAGACAAACATCTTCTTTGTTTGTTGTTTATTCTGGTAAAAGGAGAGGTCAAAAAGCAACTTCTACCTCCCTTTCTTTTTGGCTTAAAAGCATTATCCGATTGGCTTATGAGACTGCCGGACGGCAGCCTCCTGAAAGAATCACAGCTCATTCCACCAGGGCTGTGGCTTCCACATGGGCCTTCAAGAACGAGGCTTCTGTTGACCAGATATGTAAGGCAGCGACTTGGTCTTCACTGCACACTTTTGCCAAATTTTACAAATTTGATACTTTTGCTTCTTCAGAGGCTATTTTTGGGAGAAAGGTTTTGCAAGCCGTGGTGCCTTCCATTTAGGTGACCTGATTTGCTCCCTCCCTTCATCCGTGTCCTAAAGCTTTGGTATTGGTTCCCACAAGTAAGGATGACGCCGTGGACCGGACACACCTATGTTGGAGAAAACAGAATTTATGCTTACCTGATAAATTACTTTCTCCAACGATGTGTCCGGTCCACGGCCCGCCCTGGTTTTTTTTAATCAGGTCTGATGAATTATTTTCTCTAACTACAGTCACCACAGTATCATATGGTTTCTCCTATGCATATTTCCTCCTGTACGTCGGTCGAATGACTGGGGTAGGCGGAGCCTAGGAGGGATCATGTGACCAGCTTTGCTGGGCTCTTTGCCATTTCCTGTTGGGGAAGAGAATATCCCACAAGTAAGGATGACGCCGTGGACCGGACACACCGTTGGAGAAAGTAATTTATCAGGTAAGCATAAATTCTGTTATTACTGTTCCATCCACGTCCATTTGTATCAAAAGAAATCAAGAGAAGCCTATTTATGTATTTCTAGTGTCAAGATCAGCTCTCTGCAGATTTCTGTGTAGTACATCAGCAATTAAGTAACTATGTAGACACATTATTTTACAACAACAGTTGCTACTGCAATGAATAAACCATGTGTAAAACTTGAAAATTATGTAAACAATAATAATAATAGAAAATAACATATAAAGTACTAGTCGATAAGCCTGCCCAGAGGGCATTCTAATTATTTTTTAAACTACAGATGAAGAAACAACGTATTTTGTAACTCTTCTTTTATATAAAATTGTAAGCTACAGGTGGTGTAGCAATACTATCGGCTAGATTACGAGTTTTGCGTTATGAATAAAAAAACAGCGTTAAGGCTCATAACGCTGCTTTTTTTACTACTGCTGCTATTATGAGTCTTGTAGGTACAGCTGTCCGGCACACATCTTCTATCTTCATCCATCCAGCGCGGATCAGCTCCATCTTCAAGACATCCGACGCAGGGCATCCTCTTCTTTCCGACGACTAACGACGAATGAATGTTCCTTTATGTGACGTCATCCAAGATTGGCTGATTGGAACAGCCAATAGAATGCGAGCTCAATCCTATTGGCTGATTGGATCAGCCAATAGGATTGAAGTTCAATCCTATTGGCTGATTGCATCAGCCAATAGGATTTTTTCAACCTTAATTCCGATTGGCTGATAGAATTCTATCAGTCAATCAGAATCTAAGGGATGCCATCTTGGATGACGTCACTTAAAGGAACCTTCATTCTTCGTTAGTCGTCGGAAAGAAGAGGATGCTCCGTGTCGGATGTCTTGAAGATGGAGCCGATCTGCTCTGGATGGATGAAGATAGAAGATACCGTCTGGATGAAGACTTCTGGCTGTCTGGAGGACCACTTCTCCCGGCTTGAATGAAGACTTCTCCCGGCTTCGATGAGGATTTCTTGCCGCTTCGATGAGGACTTCTCCCGGCTTCGTTGAGGATGGATGTCGGCTCTTCAAAACTGTAAGTGGATCTTCAGGGGTTAGTGTTAGGTTTTTTTAAAGGTTTATTGGGTGGGTTTTATTTTAAGGTTAGGGCTTTGGGCTGCATTAGAGCTAAATGCCCTTTTAAGGGCAATGCCCATCAAAATGACCTTTTCAGGACAATGGGGAGCTTAGGTTTTTTAGTTAGGATTTTTTTGGGGGGGTTGGTTGTGTGGGTGGTGGATTTTACTGTTGGGGGGTTGTTTTTTAATTTTTTTTGCAGGTAAAAGAGCTGATTTCTTTGGAGCAATGCCCCGCAAAAGGCCCTTTTAAGGGCTATTGGTAGTTTAACTTAGGCTAGGGTTTTTTTTTATTTTGGGGGGGCTTTTTTATTTTGATAGGGCTATTAGATTAGGTGTAATTAGTTTAAATATCTTGTAATTTGTTTTTTATTTTGTGTAATTTAGTGGGGTTTTTTTTGTAATTTAGGTAATTGTATTTCATTTAGTTAATTGTATTTAATTTAGGTAATTTATTTAATTGTAGTGTAAGGTTAGGTTTTATTTTACAGGTAAATTTGTATTTATTTTAACTAGGTAGTTAGTAAATAGTTAATAACTATTTAGTAACTATTCTACCTAGTTAAAATAAATACAAACTTGCCTGTAAAATAAAAATAAACCCTAAGCTAGATACAATGTAACTATTAGTTATATTGTAGCTAGCTTAGGGTTTATTTTATAGATAAGTATTTAGTTTTAAATAGGAATTATTTAGTTATTAATAGTAGTTTTTATTTAGATTTAATTTAATTATATTTAAGTTAGTGGGTGTTAGGGTAAGACAGGTTTAGGGGTTAATAAATATAGTATAGTGGCGGCGACATTGGGGTGGCAGATTAGGGGTTAATAAGTGTAGGTAGGTGGCAGCAAAGACATTGGGGCGGGAGATTAGGGGTTAATAAATATAATGTAGGTGTCGGCGATGTCAGGAGCAGCAGATTAGGGGTTAATAAATGTAAGATTAGGGGTGTTTAAACTCGGGGTTCATGTTAGGGTGTTAGGTGTAAACATAAATGTAGTTTCCCCATAGGAATCAATGGGGCTGTGTTACGGAGCTTTACGCTACTTTATTGCAGGTGTAAGGCTTTTTTTCAGCTGGCTCTCGCCATTGATGTCTATGGGGAAATCATGCACGAGCACGTACAACCAGCTCACCGCTGACTTAAAGTGATTGTAAACTCTCCCCTTTTTAAAATCAGATCTGGAATGTAAGCGCTATTTTAGATGGAGTTTAATTCATTAGCTGTAATGAAGATGCAGTATAACATACTTTTTAATATAGATATGAAATTCAAATACTGCATGCTCCTCCGCCCACTTCAAAAGTAAAATGTTCTATGAGCTAACAGATTGAATTGTTGTCCAATCAGCGCTCTCCCCATCTGGCACTTTTGTTGTAGCTAGAGCATTGATTGGAGAGTAATTCAATCATTTAGCTGACAGGAAAAAACTTTTGAAGTGGGTGGTGTAACGTGGGGTATTTGAATTTCATATCTATATTAATAACTAAGTTATAGCGCATCTTCATTAAAGCAAATTAATTAAACTCCATCTAAAATAGTGCTTACATTCCAGATCTGATTTTAAAAAGGGGAGAGTTTACCATCACTTTAAGCAGCGCAGGTATTGGAGTGCGGTATGGAGCTCAATTTTGCTCTATCTCTAATCCCTATGAAAATAAAAAAGACCCCCCCCCCCGCAAATAAAAACACCCCCTACTCTAAGAATAAACTACCAGTAGCCCTTAAAAGGGCTTTTTGCAGGGCATTGCTCCAATATAATCAGCTCTTTTTCAAGAAAATACACAAAGCGCCCCTTAACAGTAAAACCCCCCTACCGACCAAACCCCCCCAAATAAAATAACCTAACACTAAAAATCCTAAACTACCCATTGCCCTGAAAAGGGCATTTGTTTGGGCATTGCCCTTAAAAGGGCATTTAGCTCTTTTTCTGCCCATCCCTAATCTAAATAAAACAAACCCCCCCCCCAAAAAACCTTTAAAAAATCCTAAAACTAATCCCCAGGTTGGTACTCACGGTTCCTGAAGTTCGGCGGAGAAGGACCTGTTCCAGGTGGTGAAGTCTTCTTCCAAGCACAACCTCTTCTTTCAGGAACATGCGGATCAGAGCTGAAGACTGAAGACCACGGAGCTGAAGATCGGCGACCCAGGAACTGAAGACCGGCGACCACGGAGCCATGGAGCATGGAGGATCCTCTTCGTATGATCTCCGTCGTACACTGAATAGTGAATTCAAGGTACGCGATTAAAGATGGCGTCCCTTGAATTCCTATTGGCTGATTAGTTTCTTCCAATTCAAATCAGCCAATAGGATGAAAGCTACTCAAATCCTATTGGCTGTTTAAATTAGCCAATAGGATAAGAGCAAGTGAAATTCTATTGGCTGATTTGAATAGCCAATAAAATTTCACTTGCTCTCATCCTATTGGCTAATTTAAACAGCCAATAGGATTTGAGTAGCTTTCATCCTATTGGCTGATTTGAATTGGAAGAATCAAATCAGCCAATAGGAATTCAAGGGATGTCATCTTTAATCGCGTACCTTGAATTCACTATTCAGTGTACGGCGGAGATCGTACGAAGAGGATCCTCCACACTCCATGGCTCCGCGGTCGCCTTTCTTCAGTTCCAGAGTCGCTTGTCTTCAGCTCTGCGGTCTTCAGCTCCACTCTGCACAGGATGTTCCTGGAAGAAGAGGTTGCGCTTGGAAGAAGACTTCACCGCCTGGAACAGGACCTTCTCCGCCAGACTTTAGGAACCATGAGTACCAACCTGGGGCTTAGATTTAGGTTTTTTTGGGGGGATTTGTTTTATTTAGATTAGGGATGGGCAGAAAAAGAGCTAAATGCCCCTTTAAGGGCAATGGGTAGTTTAGGTTTTTAAGTGTTAGATTATTTTATTTGGGGGGGTTTGGTGGGTGGGGTGGTTTTACTGTTAGGGGGGGCTTTGTGTATTTTCTTGAAAAAGAGCTGATTATCTTGGGGTAATGCCCTGCAAAAAGCCCTTTTAAGGGCTACTGGTAGTTTATTCTTAGAGTAGGGGGTGTTTTTATTTTGGTGGGTCTTTTTTATTTTCATAGGGATTAGGTTTAATTTTGTTAAATTTGGTAATTTGATTTTTTAGTTTCTGTAATGTTAGCCTTTTTTATTTTTTGTAACTTTAGAATATATTAGTTTAGGTAATTTGGGTTTATTTAATGGGGTGTTAGGTTAGGGGTTGTTAGGTTAGGGGGTATTAGGTTAGGGTTTGTTAGGTTAGGGGATGTTAGGTTAGTGTACTGTACTTAGGTATTTAAATACTTATTTGCATTGTTGGTTTCGGCAGTTTAAAGGGTTAATAAGTTAAATAGGTTTATTGCGATGTAGGGATTTTGCGGTTTAGGGGTTAATAGGGTAAATAGGTTTATTGCGATGTAGGGGTTTAGGGGTTAATAGGGTAAATAGGTTTATTGCGATGTGGGGTTTTGTGGTTTAGGAGTTAATACTTCGTGTAGGATTTTTTTATTATATTTCATGCGGGCGGTGTTTTTTTTTAATACTTGATGCGGGCTGTTAGTTTTTAAAAAAAAAAAAATACTTTAATGTGGGCGATTAGGTGTTGCTTTTGTAATGCTCCGTTTGGCTTTGCTGCATCCCGGTGGATTCCGAAAATGGCAGGGTGGTGAAAGAATCCACTTTCGGTGGATTCTTTTACCACCCTGCCATTTTTGGAATTCACCTGGATGCAGCTTCACTGCATCCAGGTGAATTCTTTTTTCCTCGTGCTCCCAACATTCCATTGAGGATGCGTGTGCTACTGCCAACGGCGACGGACATTACAAACGTAATTGGTGCTCTGACAAAATGCAGAAGGACATTTGGCAGACGGACATTTGGCAGACGGACATTTGGCCAACAGACAGAAAGCTAAAGAATGTTCCGATGACGGCCGAGGGCAGATGCGTTCCAGAGTGCTCTGTTCTAATCAGAGCCTCGGGCGCCGCAACTGCCTCTGGGAACCTTACCATGGGTCACATGCGCATGTCTTGTAATTCTCTGTCTGGGAAATTATCTATCTATAAAATCTATCTATTTATCTATCAAATCTATCTATCTATCTATCTATCAAATGTATCTATTGCATCTATTGATCTATCTATCTAATCTATGTATCTATCTATCTATCAAATCTATCTATCTTGTGGCCGGACTGTTATCTGACAGCCACTTGTGTTTCGGCCAAATGTCCGTCGGCCAAATGTCCGTCGGCCAAATGTCCATCTGCCAAATGTCCGTCGGCTAAAAGTCCGTCCACAACGTAATTATAGTAGATATTGCACAATTCAAATTATTAAGTAGCTATATTTTCCTTTTAATACATTAGGTTGTCTGGAAACATTTCTAGATTATATGAAGGGTTACAGCATAAAATGTATCTATTTGTCCTGAAACAAAGTAGCAATATCCTCCCTTTTTTAGGTTTTTAAAGGGACAGGAAATACTTTGAGATTGTAATGTAAATTATATGTAGTAAAAATTTGCAATATAAATATGATTTATTTTGTCTCCTTTGTTTGTAATTTATTTTCTAAAAATTGTGGGCTTTCCAATTTCTGTTAGAGTGGAAATACAGGCACCAGATTTAGTACTGCTATATTCCACACAGTCATTGTTACACAATATAGTGAATCATTTATAACTGTCCCTACTTGGCGATAGCAGAGAAGGAAACTTAAGTTACAACATGGCAGCACTCAAGAATAGACTGCTGTAACAAAATTGAAAATGTATGTTTTGATTATGTTCCTTTAATTAAGAGTATTAAGAGTATTGCTACTGTTTTTCTATACATTGTCCTTATCTAGTGGGAAAAAGAGAGCAAATCGTATATACTTCTGCGCGACTAAATATAATAATAATAAGAATACAGTAGATAACAGTCTTTGGATGATCTGTTGCAAACAGTTAAAGTTCTTGGTTATGTTTAAAAGATTCACATACAGAGGGAATAGAGTATAGGTGTCCTCTTACCGGAAATTACCTCAATCATATGAGGTAATGTATGGTCACGTAGGTAATGTAGTAGATAAGCAATCTGTGGTTCAGTTCACGTCACTGCTGAGGATAATTTCTTCAGTGCAGCCTTGTGTATGGTGTTGCCTTGTGCGAAACTTCCAGGATCTTTTTACTGCAGTCTTGGTGTCTCTTGTTAGTATGGTATTTTCGCCAGGAGTCCCTTGTTCCCCGATGTCTCAGTGAGATGTATTGGGAGAAAAAAGAGAATACATAGCGTAATAATGTTTAAAACATGCTTTTATTAGCAACACAAGGAAAGAGGCGCCGTATGTGTGAATCTGTAACAACCAGTTTCAAAGATAGAGCAAGTGCAGGGTACTCACAATATGAGAAGGCACTCAGATGTGCCTGTAGACGCAGGCTGGTATTTACAGCAAACTAGCTAGCTGTACAAGGCACTTCAGGGTCCCAGGATGGAGATCTGTGTGTCTTAGCAGACTGTGAGTTGAAGGTCCAGCAACATAGAGCACAGGGGCTAGGTGCAAACAAAAGCACACAACTGTGTGAATCTGTAAGATTACAATGATTAAACTACAACCTGTGCAGGGTACTCACATTTGATAGTGGCACTCAAATGTACCAATAGAGGCAGGCTGGTTTTCACAGCAAACCAGCTGGCTGTAAAGGATATAAAACTGGATACTCCACAGCAGACAGGATCAACAGGTAGCTCAGCATATAGAATAATCAGCAGCAATGAGGATATATAATTTTTTTTTTTTTTTTAATAATGATAAAAACAATCATAAAATATATATATCACTCATGCATCATGAGTACAAGACATGCAACACGTTTCTCGGTATACACCGTCTCATCAGGCATGCGTTTCGAAGTTTCGTAGTACTTCTTCGTCAGAGACGGTGAACAGTACAGTGTAACTGGCAACTTTTTAAATGTACCAGGTGGGCGTGTTTCTTCTGGCTTACGTGTGACGTCGTACGTTACGTATCATGACAGGCCAATAGGGGGAAATGTCAGTGGTTACTAATGGCAACGGGTATTGCATACTGTGATAGATAGATAGATTTCAAAGGTCCCTTGATTTCGAGCATCATCTGTGTAAATTAGAATTCAGAAACGGGACGTATAAACATTTCATTATGTGGTGTTAGTGTCTTATTTCTAGCACGGATAATTGGATCCATTAAATGGGTACATTGGCACCGATGGGTCTAAATGAAGATATAGACCTAGTGGCTTTTCTCTGAAAAAAATCCATATATCACAAATAAATCCTCAAGTATACAAATTATCCGTGCTAGATATAAGACACTAACACCATCATCTATACCTATACAAAAAAAGGAAAGAAAGGGGAATAAAACCTTACTTAGACAATCCAAATTATCGTAGCATTGGGGAACACTTCTAGTAGCCCAGACAAAGTTGTATCTCTAGTTTGCTGTTCTCTAAATCTAGATAATATCATAGATGACATAAGTGTACTACAATCAACAGTTATTCCCTCTCAAATAAATAAAGGATCGAAATAAGATCATAATAATATACTTATAGATACTTTAGAAAGCCTTGATACATTCTACCAGACACTAGCTATGTTTGAACTATTAACAGTAAAAACCACAAGGTTCCACCCTTTAAATTAATGAGACCTCGCATTCCTAGACCAACTAAGGTCCAAGCTTCATAGGATGTCCCTTAGTGTCATCTCCCCACGCCTCCCAGAATAGGAGTTATTAGATACAGCCGTAAGTAGTCACACTACAGCGCTAGTACACAATAATTGCATATTGTTACTGCTATCTATAGAATGTATCTGATTTCCACTGTATATATCGTCACATTGGGCCTCCAAATGCTGCAGGCAGCAGCTTTATTTGCGACATAGAATCTATTGTAACATACATCATTCACAATTTGTAGCTCATGACCTGGCTTGATTTTCTTTGTACTCAGTATTTATACATCTATACGTTATACTGAATCCTCTGGCATTTACCACACTATTGTAAACACTACCCTTGTGAACCACATAATGAAATGTTTATACGTCCCGTTTCTGAATTCTAATTTACACAGATGATGCTCGAAATCAAGCGATCTTTGAAATCTATCTATCACAGTATGCAATACCCGTTGCCATTAGTAACCACTGACACATTTCCCCCTATTGGCCCGTCATGATACGTAACATACGGCGTCACACGTAAGCCAGAAGAAACACGCCCACCTGGTACGTTTAATAAGTTGCCGGTTACACTGTACTTTTCACCGCCTCTGACAAAGAAGTATTACGAAACTTCGAAATGCATAAGGCTCTCCAGGTGTGGCAGTACAGTTTCTTCTGACTTACCTGAAGTGTAAACCGGCCACTTTTGTTTTACCGCTCCCACGCACACACAGCTAGCGGTGTTCTATCCGCTCCATTTTAGCTCTTCAGTTGTGCTGTATAAGCGTATCCGACCTGCTGCAGACGGTCGGCTTTTTTCCCAGCACAGTTGCTTTGTCAATAGGACTAAGTCTGTCTTTTAACTTGTAGAGTTATGTATTGTTTTTAAGAACAGTTAAAACAATCCCGCCTATCCTCTATTTCTTTCATGTAATTAGCAAGAGTCCATGAGCTAGTGACGTATGGGATATACATTCCTACCAGGAGGGGCAAAGTTTCCCAAACCTCAAAATGCCTATAAATACACCCCTCACCACACCCACAATTCAGTTTTACAAACTTTGCCTCCCGTGGAGGTGGTGAAGTAAGTTTGGGCTAGATTCTACGTTGATATGCGCTTCGCAGCAGGCTGGAGCCCGGTTTTCCTCTCAGAGTGCAGTGAATGTCAGAGGGATGTGAAGAGAGTATTGCCTATTTGAATTCAATGGTCTCCTTCTACGGGATCTAGATCATAGGTTATCTGTTATCGGTCGTAGAGATTCATCTCTTACCTCCCTTTTCAGATCGACGATATACTCTTATATACCATTACCTCTACTGATTCTTGTTTCAGTACTGGTTTGGCTATCTACTATATGTAGATGAGTGTCCTGGGGTAAGTAAGTTTTATTTTTTTGTGACACTCTAAGCTATGGTTGGGCACTTTATATATAAAGTTCTAAATATATGTCTTTAAACTTATATTTGCCTTGATTCAGGATGATCAATATTCCTTATTTCAGACAAGTCAGTTTCATTATTTGGGTTAATGCATATGAATATTCAATTTTTTCTTACCTTAAAAATTGTTTTCAAATTGACTTTTTTCCCTGTGGGCTGTTAGACTCGCAGGGGCTGAAAATGCTTCAATTTATTGCGTCATTCTTGGCGCGGACTTTTTTGGTGCAAAAATGTTTTTTTGTCATTTCCGGCATCATACTTGACGCCGGAAGTTGTTCGTGATTGCGTAATTTTTTTGTCGTTTTGCGCCAAAAATGTCGGCATTACCGGATGTGGCGTCATTCTTGGCGCTAAAAAATTTAAGGCGCCAATAATGTGTGCGTCTTTTTTGGCGCTAAAAAATATGGGCGTCATTCTTGTCTCCACCTTTTTTTCACATTATTTCAGTCTCATTTTTTCCTTGCTTCTGGTTGCTAGAGGCTTATTCATTGGCATTCTTTCCCATTCCTGAAACTGTCATTTAAGGAATTTGATAATTTTGCTTTATATGTTGTTTTTTCTATTACATATTGCAAGATGTCTCAGATTGACCCTGGATCAGAATCTACTTCTGGAAAGACGCTGCCTGATGCTGGTTCTACCAAAGTTAAGTGCATTTGTTTTAAACATGTGGTAACTGTTCCTCCGGCTGTAGTTTGTGATGAATGTCATGATAAGCTTGCTAATGCAGATAGTATTTCCATTAGTAATATACCATTACCTGTTGCTGTTCCCTCAACATCTAATACTCAGGATGTTCCTGTTAATATAAGAGAATTTGTTTCTAAATCTATTAGGAAGGCTATGTCTGTTATTCCTCCTTCCAGTAAACTTAAAAGGTCTTTTAAGACTTCTCATTTTTCAGATGAAATTTTAAATGACCATCATCATTCTGATTTGTCTGTTTCTGATGAGGATTTTTCTGGTTCAGAGGATTCTGTCTCAGATATTGACACTGATAAATCTTCATATTTATTTAAGATGGAATTTATTCGCTCTTTACTTAAAGAAGTTTTAATCGCTTTAGAGATGGAGGAATCTAGTCCTCTTGATACTAAATCTACTAAGCGTTTAAATTTGGTTTTTAAACCTCCTATTGTTATTCCAGAAGTTTTTCCTGTCCCTGATGCTATTTCTGAAGTAATTTCTAGGGAATGGAATAATATGGGTACTTCATTTACTCCTTCTCAAAGGTTTAAGAAATTGTATCCTGTGCCATCTGACAGATTAGAGTTTTGGGACAAAATCCCTAAAGTTGATGGGGCTATCTCTACTCTTGCTAAACGTACTACTATTCCTACGGCAGATAGTACTTCCTTTAAGGATCCTTTAGATAGGAAGATTGAATCCTTTCTAAGAAAAGCTTATTTATGTTCAGGTAATCTTCTTAGGCCTGCTATTTCTTTGGCTGATGTTGCTGCCACTTCCACTTTTTGGTTGGAGGCTTTAGCACAACAAGTATCAGACCATAATACTCATAGCATTGTTAAACTCCTTCAACATGCTAATAACTTTATTTGTGATGCCATCTTTGATATCATTAGAGTTGATGTCAGGTATATGTCTTTAGCTATTTTAGCTAGAAGAGCTTTATGGCTTAAAACTTGGAATGCAGATATGTCTTCTAAGTCAACTTTGCTTTCTCTTTCTTTCCAAGGTAATAAATTATTTGGTTCCCAGTTGGATTCTATTATTTCAACTGTTACTGGGGGGAAAGGAACTTTTTTGCCTCAGGACAAAAAATCTAAAGGCAAATATAGGGCTGCTAATCATTTTCGTTCCTTTCGTCAGAATAAGGAACAGAAGCCTGACCCTTCCTCTAAAGGAACGGTTTCAGTCTGGAAACCTTCTCCAATCTGGAATAAAACCAGGCCTTTTAGAAAAGTCAAAACCAGCTCCCAAGTACACATGAAGGTGTGGCCCTCATTCCAGCACAGCTGGTAGGGGGCAGGTTACGATTTTTCAAAGACATTTGGATCAATTCGATTCACAGTCTTTGGATTCAGAACATTGTTTCACAAGGGTACAGAATAGGTTTCAAGGTAAGGCCGCCTGCGAGGAGATTTTTTCTCTCTCGCATTCCTATAAACCCAGTGAAGGCTCAGGCATTTCTGAAATGTGTTTCAGATCTAGAGTTGGCTGGAGTAATTGTGCCAGTTCCAGTTCTGGAACATTGTCTGGGGTTTTACTCAAATCTATTCATTGTACCAAAGAAGGAGAATTCCTTCAGACCAGTTCTGGATCTAAAGATATTGAATCGTTATGTAAGAATACCAACATTCAAAATGGTAACTATAAGGACTATTCTGCCTTTTGTTCAGCAAGGGCATTATATGTCCACAATAGATTTACAGGATGCATATCTTCATATTCCGATTCATCCAGATCACTTTCAGTTTCTGAGATTCTCTTTTCTAGACAAGCATTACCAGTTTGTGGCCCTTCCGTTTGGCCTAGCAACAGCTCCAAGGATCTTTTCAAAGGTTCTCGGTGCCCTTCTCTCTGTAATCAGAGAACAGGGTATTGCGGTATTTCCTTATTTAGACGATATCTTGGTACTTGCACAGTCTTTACATTCTGCAGAATCTCACACAAATCAACTTGTGTTGTTTCTTCAAAGACATGGTTGGAGGATCAATTTACCAAAGAGTTCGTTGATTCCTCAGACAAAGGTAACCTTTTTGGGTTTTCAAATAGATTCAGTGTCCATGACCTTGTCTCTAACAGAAAAGAGACGTCTGAAATTGGTTTCAGCCTGTTGAAACCTTCAGTCTCAATCATTCCCTTCGGTAGCTTTGTGCATGGAAATTCTAGGTCTCATGACTGCTGCATCGGACGCGATCCCTTTTGCTCGTTTTCACATGCGACCTCTTCAGCTTTGTATGCTGAACCAGTGGTGCAGGGATTATACAAAGATATCACAATAAATATCCTTAAATCCCAATGTACGACACTCTCTGATGTGGTGGATAGATCACCATCGTTTAGTCCAAGGGGCTTCTTTTGATCATCCAACCTGGACTGTGATCTCAACAGATGCGAGTCTGTCAGGTTGGGGAGCTGTATGGGGATCTCTGACAGCGCAGGGGGTTTGGGAATCTCAGGAGGCGAGATTACCAATCAACATTTTGGAACTCCGTGCGATTTTCAGAGCTCTTCAGTTTTGGCCTCTTCTGAAGAGAGAATCGTTTATTTGTTTTCAGACAGACAATGTCACAACCGTGGCATATATCAATCATCAAGGTGGGACTCACAGTCCTCAGGCTATGAAAGAAGTATCTTGGATACTTGTATGGGTGGAATCCAGCTCCTGTCTAATCTCTGCGGTTCACATCCCAGGTGTAGACAATTGGGAAGCGGATTATCTCAGTCGCCAGACGTTACATCCGGGCGAATGGTCCCTTCACCCAGAGGTATTTCTTCAGATTGTTCAAATCTGGGGACCTCCAGAAATAGATCTGATGGCCTCTCATCTAAACAAGAAACTTCCCAGGTATCTGTCCAGATACAGGGACCCTCAGGCGGAGGCAGTGGACGCGTTGTCACTTCCTTGGAATTATCATCCTGCCTATATCTTTCCGCCTCTAGTTCTTCTTCCAAAGGTGATTTCCAAAATTCTAATGGAACGTTCATTTGTGTTGCTGGTGGCTCCAGCATGGCCTCACAGGTTTTGGTATGCGGATTTCATTCGGATGGCCAGTTACCAACCTTGGACTCTTCCGTTAAGACCAGACCTTCTATCTCAAGGCCCTTTTTTCCATCAGGATCTCAAATCATTAAATTTGAAGGTATGGAAATTGAACGCTTGATTCTTAGTCATAGAGGTTTCTCTGACTCAGTAATTAATACTATGTTACAGGCTCGTAAATCTGTGTCTAGGAAGATTTATTATCGAGTCTGGAAGACTTACATTTCTTGGTGTTCTTCTCATAAATTCTCCTGGCATTCTTTCAGAATTCCTAGAATTTTACAGTTTCTTCAGGATGGTTTGGATAAAGGTTTGTCTGCAAGTTCTTTGAAAGGACAAATCTCTGCTCTTTCTGTTCTTTTTCACAGAAAGATTGCTAATCTTCCTGATATTCATTGTTTTGTCCAGGCTTTGGTTCATATCAAACCTGTCATTAAGTCAATCTCTCCTCCTTGGAGTCTTAATTTGGTTCTGAGGGCTTTACAAGCTCCTCCGTTTGAACCTATGCATTCTCTGGACATTAAATTACTTTCTTGGAAAGTTCTGTTCCTTTTGGCCATCTCTTCTGCCAGAAGAGTTTCTGAATTATCTGCTCTTTCTTGTGAATCTCCTTTTCTGATTTTTCATCAGGATAAGGCAGTGTTGCGGACTTCATTTAAATTTTTACCTAAGGTTGTGAATTCTAACAACATTAGTAGAGAAATTGTGGTTCCTTCATTGTGTCCTAATCCTAAGAATTCAAATGAGAGATCTTTGCATTCTTTGGATGTAGTAAGAGCTTTGAAATATTATGTTGAAGCTACTAAAGATTTTAGAAAGACTTCTAGTCTATTTGTTATCTTTTCTGGGTCCAGAAAAGGTCAGAAGGCCTTCGCCATTTCTTTGGCGTCTTGGTTAAAGTCTTTGATTCATCATGCTTATGTAGAGTCGGGTAAATCCCCGCCTCAAAAAATTACGGCTCATTCTACTAGGTCAGTTTCTACTTCCTGGGCATTTAGGAATGAAGCTTCTGTTGATCAGATTTTCAAAGCAGCAACTTGGTCTTCTTTGCATACTTTTACTAAATTCTACCATTTTGATGTGTTTTCTTCTTCTGAAGCAGTTTTTGGTAGAAAAGTACTTCAGGCAGCTGTTTCAGTTTGATTCTTCTGCTTATAATTTCAGTTTTTTTCATTATTAAGATTAAAACTTTTGTTTTGGGTTGTGGATTATTATTATTTTTCAGCGGAATTGGGTGTCTTTATTTTATCCCTCCCTCTCTAGTGACTCTTGCGTGGAAGTTCCACATCGTGGGTATTTATTATCCCATACGTCACTAGCTCTTGGACTCTTGCTAATTACATGAAAGAAAACATAATTTATGTAAGAACTTACCTGATAAATTCATTTCTTTCATATTAGCAAGAGTCCATGAGGCCCACCCTTTTTTGTGGTGGTTATGATTTTTTTGTATAAAGCACAATTATTCCAATTCCTTATTTTGATGCTTTCACTCCTTTCTTATCACCCCACTTCTTGGCTATTCATTAAACTGAATTGTGGGTGTGGTGAGGGGTGTATTTATAGACACTTTGAGGTTTGGGAAACTTTGCCCCTCCTGGTAGGAATGTATATCCCATACGTCACTAGCTCATGGACTCTTGCTAATATGAAAGAAATGAATTTATCAGGTAAGTTCTTACATAAATTATGTTTTTTTTTAATACTGAAATAACTCAGAGACAAGCTTTCTTGTACATACACCTAAGGATCACACACACAGATACATCCTAGGTGAATTGCCACTTGTAATAACACTGTTTTTACACCATTATGGAATGGACACTGATACAGTGATATTCTTTGACAAACATTGATTGTACTTACCCTCATTGAAAGATTTCTCCATCTGACGGAACCAAACAGAAGCCTACTTTGCCTATGTGTTTACATATACTGATGTGCCAAAACTTACCTCATACCTGATTGAGGGTATTTTATGTAAGTGCAATTCCTTTCTTTCTGTTGCTAATAAAAGCATGTTTTAAACATTATTACGCTACGTATTCTCTTTTTTCTCCCAATACATCTCACTGAGACATCGGGGAACAAGGGACTCCTGGCGAAAATACCATACTAACAAGAGACACCAAGACTACAGTAAAAAGATCCTGGAAGTTTCGCACAAGGCAACACCATACACAAGGCTGCACTGAAGAAATTATCCTCAGCAGTGACGTGACCTGAACCACAGATTGCTTATCTACTACATTACCTACTTGACCATACATTACCTCATATGATTGAGGTAATTTCCGGTAAGAGGACACCTATACTCTATTCCCTCTGTATGTGCATCTTTTAAACATAACCCAGAAATGGATCATCCAAAGACTGTTATCCACTGTATTCTTATTATTATTATATTTAGTCGCACAGAAGTATATACGATTTGCTCTCTTTTTCCCACTATTCTTTACAGTGTCAGGGGTACACTGAAATCTTGGCTTCTTGCTGCACTATTACCAATACCGATAATATCTGATGTATATTAACTAACCTAGCAATATTTGTATACAAGGAAACAAATACACCCTCTCCTGTGCGTATAAATACACATACACAATGACATACACATTTTGGTACTATACTAAATATTAGTTCATCCTGACTTTGAGATCCAACTAGAGCGCTGGTGTGTTACCTTTACTTGCATTCTCTTTATCTACTCTACTAAACATTAATTCATGTTTGCTCAGACCCATACAAATAAAAATCTTTTAATATAGCTTAAATAATAGGGATAACAAGGGCAAAACAAAGTCATTTTATAAATATGGGTAAGAGGCCCATTTTTTTGTAATTATAGACTTTTAGGTGTAATTCTGGAAAATGTGTAGTGAAGAAATGTTCCTTTGATGTGTTTGTTTAGTTTTTTTATGTTTTTGTAAAATTTAGGGTAAATATTATAAAGTTATATAAACATTTTTGTTGAGTGATAAAACATAAGATAAGAATGTCACAGTGCTCGATGAACATCAAAAATACAACTGAATATTATAAATATCAAATTATTATGAGCCATTAGAAAATATTTTCATATCAAATGGTAAATAAAGGTAAGGTTAGCTGTTTAAAATCACTCTTAAATTCTTATATTTTTATTTCTTAAAAGACACAATTTAGGTTTTATTAATTTACTTGACTGCAGAATATTATAATAAAATGTTAAAAGGTGTACACTTCAGTTTATTAAACACAACATGATTATTTTAGTACTCAAATAATTAATAATTAACTTGAAACACTTTCTCAGAAAAACATTTTGCACAACATTCGGCAAGAAAATAACTTTGGGTTTTGAAGCCAAAACTATTTTTTATTGATCATTAGTTGATTACATACATATATTTGCCCCAGAATGGGTCAGCACACAGTGCTTTTATTGGTGCAGAGGACAAGGAGTAAGGTTATGCAAATTAGTCTACAGTGCCTCACCTTTTTGATAAATACATATTAAAATGCATCTCATGTCAGCTTTAAAATGGATGTTAGAAGCAAAGAAGTGAGGTGCTGTGGACCGCATTATGCACGTTTACTTAGAACTGTTTGTTTAGGTTAATGATGGAAGTCACTTAAAGGGACAGTAAATTCAAAATTAAAGTTTCAAATGTAGAGCATGCTGTTTTTAACAACATTCCAAATTACTGTACTTATTTTGTCTGATTTGTTTCATTCTTTTGGTATCCTTTGTTGAAGAGTTAACTCAGGCAGGCTTAGGAGCTAGCAATGCATTACCGTGACGTAGCAGAATACATTGTTGAGCCAAGACAAGAGGCATTTGAGGCATATATGTGCTGCATCCAATCACCAGCTAGCTCCTAGTAGTACATTGCTGCTCCTAAATCTATATCTAGGTATATTTTTCAACAAAGGATTTCAACAGAACCAAGTCAATTTGATAATTGAAGTGAATTGGAAAGTTGTTTAACATTACAAGCTCTATCTAAACCACAAAAGATTAAAGGGACAGTAAACCTTAAAAATAATGTTATATAATTCTGCACATAGTGCAGAATTATATAACATTATTTAGGTGCTATAGCCATAAACGCCTTTTTTACCTTTTAATTTGCTAAAAATATGGCGCTTTTACAGACCCGCTCTCTGCTGAGTGGGTCTGTTATTTTTAGTCAGCGCATCGGGCCAGCTGTATAGTCACAGCCCGGCCCGACCGCGCCATAGCACTAAGTGCAGCTCGCTCCTGTGACAGGAGCAAGCTGCACTTAGTCTTATGGCACGGTCGGGCCGGGCTGTGACTATACAGCTGGCCCGATGCGCTGACTAAAAATAACAGACCCGCTCAGCAGAGAGTAGAGAGCGGGTCTGTAAAAGCGCCATATTTTTAGCAAATTAAAAGGTAAAAAAGGCGTTTATGGCTATAGCACCTAAATAATGTTATATAATTCTGCACTATGTGCAGAATTATATAACATTATTTTTAAGGTTTACTGTCCCTTTAAAACTGTATTGTCCCTTTAATTTGTTTGAATGTGCAGATGTGCTAAACAGTGTTTAACTATGAGTATTTTTAAATGTGTAGCAAATGAGCCTTAGGGATTACCTTCAATACTTGGGGTAAGCACTACTAGTATACTAGAAATCTAGCATACTAGAAATCCTCAGCTTAGCAGAAAAAGATCAATAACTTTTTTTTTTTTTTTTACATGATATTAATGTAGTTCAAACTTACAATAAACAATGATTTAGCTATAAAATAATTGTGTCATGTAAAATGAACTTCTAGTAAATGTTTCACAGTCTTACGTTACTGGATTTTAAACAGTGCTGATTGTTCACTATAGGATTAATCAAATGATTAGTTATAATGACTTTATACTGTATACGTGTGCAGTAATAGTTGACATATGTGAGCTCTTTAGAACTTGTGAATTGTTTGCATCAACTTACTGATCTCAAAAAACAATTATATAATTCCATTTTAACAAAATGACATTTAAATGTGTATAGCTGAGCAATGGGTTACCGGCGTCACAACAGGCAATGAGTTAAACCTCATAATGAGTTGTCAGTGTTGAGTGACACTGATGTATTGGCTGGGTGAAATGCTGGGATAGCTTTTCTGTAGAGCTTCTGTTGTCACTGTGTTGTGTGAAGAGTTTAGATCTTTCAAACCATAATTACATAAACAGAGAGTCTTCAGCTAGCCAGGTGTCATCCTGAATTTTCCAGCTAATCTATCCATCCTAGCAATCTCTTGCTGCATGTCAGGCCTTAGTTTGCCACACTCTTTGATCCATTGCATGTCTATCATGAGGACACTGTTTATGTTTCAGAGGGTTTACCGATGCTAATAAATTTTGTTGTGAAACATACACAGTTCAGAAATAAAGTGATGTGATTTTCTTTTCTTTTTTTGTAATAGAAAAAAATTACATTTGTTTAATATTTGTATAATTAATTGTATAATCACTGCAATAATACAATTATTTTCAAATACTGATGCTTCAAATAGGCTTACATAAGCAGACACACACATACACTGATGAATAGCTGCATGCACAAACTAACACAAACATACATAAACACACAGAAATAACTGCATTTAAACATTTTCTAAGTGTTTTTCATGCCCTGTGATTAAAAAAATAGTTTCCACATTTGCTTTGCAATTATATGGTTACAAGGCAACAAAGTCGACTTGGCAGAATCCAGATAGATTACTAAGGCTAATGTAGATGACTAATTATATGCCTTGATGCTATATGCAGGATATTCATCATTTTATGCTCCAACAAGGTTTAGTGCTATGCATCATGTTCCTGGAAAAATTCTTTTTTCTAAAATTAATTTTTTTTTGTTCCTGGAAAAAAGTATTTTTTGTGAAGTAAAATATTTATTTTTACATAATCTTTATTAATGTTGAAACATACTTTATTTACAATTATTTTGTTTTTACCAAAGTATTATAATTCATATAATTGATATATGTAATGTTCTATTTATCTTATAAAACAAAAAAGGAAAAAAATGAAGGGAAAAAAAAAAATTCAAACGGAAAAAGGAGAAAACATTATATTAATAGAATCATATTACAACTTTAGAAGTCCACAGTCAGTCCTGGGGGCTATAATTCCTAACAGCTTTATACTCTCTAAATTGACCATTACAACTTCAGACCTTTCTTCCTCATATTTTAATTGGAAACCCGAGGGGACAATTTTTTTCAGTCTCATAATTTTTTTATGACCATAAAAATGTTGTAAAGCTTAAAAATATTTCATATTAATATACTAGTAGAAGAATGTGTCATTTAATGGTAAATATATTGTTTTTATATTGCTATGTCACAGTGAGAAGAAATCGCTAACAGCTTTCTACAGCACCTCCAGTCTTTACAATGTTATATTAATCTATACAGTTGATTTAATAATTCTCATTTATATCTCCAATGTTTAGCAAATCAGCAATAAAGAAAACATGAGAGAGATTGCAGATGGTCAGGTGAGGTGGGACAGAGCTGCTATATTATTGTTTTTCTAGTGATGAACTCATAGATTGCTAGATTAGATTTCCTTGGGAAGGACTTGAAGTATTTTATTCATATCATAAAAAGCATATAGCTGTTTATAGCAAATATTACTGTGGTCAAGTCCACAGTGCATATGTGTTGACAATGGGACCAGCTGGATGACTTAGGATAGGAAAAAAGAAAATATTCAGCAAGTACACGTACCGTTATTTTGCTTTTAATCTTGCTAGTGTGAAAAAACGAGTTGTAGGTTGGCACAAAAGCTGATCCAACTGTGCTGAAAAAACTAAGCCTAGAGAAAAAGTGCATTACTATGATGACGGGCTCTATAGAGAAGTTTGTGTCTCTGAAATTGCTCTGGGGAACCTTAGTGGAGAGAGTATCAGAACAGTAGACATGACAGTGATTAGTTCAATACAAAAAGCACAGCAAGCAATATAGTTTTGGAAGCCAACAGCAAAGAGTATGTAGTAAGCTTTGGTTATAAAATAGTGGTACAGGTGATCAAAAGGTCAAACAGAAGAAGGAAGATATAAACCTCTGATTTTGATTAAAGGAAATCATTGCCCATGTTTGCTTGAAAGGTCCTTGTCGATTGTAAAGAGCAAATGTTTTATTGGATTGTAACTTGTGAATCTTTTTTTTTAATGTAGACCCATATATGTTTATGAATTCTTTTTGAACCACTGGGCAGGGTCAGACTAAGCAAAATGTAGTCTCTTCATCTTCACCATTTTTTATATTTTGTTACTTGACTAAGAATGTAGATAGTGAGAGTGATAAAGCTGGAGAGACATTAGCATATATAAGAGGTGAATCTTAAAAGTTATGTGCTTTTAATAAGTATTTCCCTCGTAATTGCCAGTAAAGGAGCATTAAATGGAAAAAGGAAAATAGTGAGGGGTTTAAGTGCACCCTAGTGATATTTTCTTTATTCTATTGCTAGACGATCACTTTGCTCTCATCTTATTTTTTTAAGAGGTGCTGGTCTGGACTTTAGGTATATAGGATTCCTGCATTTAACCTTACCTGAAGGTGTTACCACACCATCGTGCTGAACTGTGGAGGTGTATGCAATGGTCAATACCATAAATGTAGGCCAGATATACTGGTTGAATGCATTTTAGAAGTTGGTAACAGCCACCTTTCATTTGGTTCCTGATAAATTTTCCTACAATGAAAATCTGTTTGATCCAGAACCCTGAATAGTGGATGACATTTGTGCAGTATTAGAACCTACAGAGAAACTGGGAACCATATTACTTTACCATTCCAATAACTTTGTTCTATCATTCATGTGGCACTCGGTCAAACCATATTAAACAGAATAGGAAGCTATAACCGATGAAGATTGTTGTCTTCAGTTATTATAAGGACACAGACTTAAAGGGACATGAAACCCAAACTTGATTCAGACAGAGCATGCAATTGTAAACAACTTTACAACTTCATTTCTTGTATCCTTTGTCAAAACAACAACTATGTACTACTGGGAACTAGCTAAACACATTGGGTTAGCTAAAGAAAAAAGGCATATATGTCCAGCCACCAATCAGCAGCTAGCTCCAAGTAATGCATTGCTGCTTTTGAGCCTATTTATGTATGCTTTTCAACCAAGAGAACAAAAATAATATAAAATTGTAAACTCTATCTGAATCATGAAAGAAAAATGTGGGGTTTCATATTCCTTAACATTCTTTGATGAGCCATGCATTATGTATGTTAAATAACTTATATGAAAATGTAACCAATAAACCTAGGAATCATTATTAATATTATTATTATCAGGTATTTGTAAAAGCCAACAGATTCCGCTGCGCTAAATCATGTCTGTTTCCACTTGTGTATAAAGGAACTTGAGTTACAAGCTGGACGGGTGCAGTAAAGATGACACCTCCAAGTGAGACACATGGTGCTGAACAGGAAGATTTAATATCACAAAGAATTTAGCATCACAGAATCATAGATATGCATGAGCTGTGAAATCTTTATCTGATGCAGGTTGCTTACTGTAATCATTTACTCCAACTAGAAGTGACGATTTCAAATGTACTTCCATTTACTTCCATTTACTTGCATTTTACTTCCATTTACATTTCTTGCTTCAAATGTATAAGAACCCAAAACTATATCTGAAAGCTTTTTGAGCTTTCTTTTTTACTAATTTTTATTGAGGTTTAGTATGTAACAATACAAAAAGAATACTTCAAAAGGCATAAAAAAAATACAAAAAAGAAAAGTTCATCATAATGGTAAAATATATACAATCATGACTGTTACATCACAGATAAAAAATAAACAAAAAATAAACCTCACAATTTCTAGTTCTTTCATCTCTGTAGACTAGTGTCACATTGTGCAAACAAGAGAGCAAACCCAATTAATATTGAAGCAACGCTAATAGAAATATATATATACTGTATATATCTAATGAGAAGGTTAAATCTGTAGAAGGTACCTTTTAATAGACCACTTTTATTCAATTTTCCAAAAGCTGTATTCACACACCATTCATTAAAGGAAAAAACTAATTAGAGGAAGATAAAAAAACACTTTATCAATGGGAGAAAAAAATTGCTACGGCAGGTTCAAGTAAATTGCCACTGAGAGAAGGAGGAGGGAGGGGAATAAGGAAAAGAGAGAGAAAAAAAGGGGGGGGAAAGGGGGTGTTACCAGAGACCCAGTAGGACTATCTCTGAATGACTAAAGGGATATATTAGGGGATCTATTTCCCCTGGTGGGAGGATTCTAATAAATGTAGACCGTTTTTTAAAGAAGAGGGCTATTTCTTGTTCAGAGGTTAAATTAGTGTCAAACTGTTCCATGATACATTCTTTTCTCATATAATTTTTAATTTCTAAGATACTAGGGACCAAATTGTCATGCCATGTAGTAAAAATTAAACTTCACGCTGCCAAAAGTGTCATATTCATGATCCTTTTTATGTTCAGAGGATAAAGTGACCTCTGTGAAGAAAACGATCTCCACCAAAGAGAGAGAGGAGACAGGTATTTTTAGAACATTAATAAGCCAATATTCTGTTTTCCGCCAGAACTGTTTTATTAGAGGACATGACCATAGCATGTGAATTAAATCTGCTGGAGAGTGTGCACATTTTGGACATTTGTTGAATTTGAAGTTGTGCCATTTAAACCCCTTTAGTAGGGTATAGTAAGATCTATAAAGCAGTTTAATATGGGATTCCCTTCAACTTGCGGATACAACTAGACTGCTCTATTGTAGCTATAGAATGTTTCACCTGTTCTACGCCTATATTTAGTTCAGGAGACAAAAGATTCCACTTTTGTGCCATATTGGCTGACTGCCAAGTCATACCAAATTGAAGTGAAAGATAGGTCGTCTCTGGCAAGAATAGGCCAACTATCTAATTTCCCCCATGTCCAAAACCATCCAAATGTCTCAGTAAGTTCAAAGAGATAGTGTCTGGCTTGGAGGTATGCCAAAAAAATCTTTGTTACTTAAGATGAATTCCTGTCTTAGTGTATCAAAGGTCTTTACAGATTGAATGTCTTGGACAATGAACTGAGTGAAAAAGGTTAAACATGCTTTGTGCCATTTTTAAAGATTTGAGACTGAGTGCCTCCCTGGAATTCAGGATTGCCCCACAGTATTTGAAATTTGGGAATGGATAGATTAATGTCAAGTTTTTGCCCCAATTTTTTCCAGGCCTGGATTATTATGTATATGGAACTGAGTAGTTTCATTTGTTTTGGGATTACGCCCACCGGGCAATGAATAAGAGCTACAGGGTGGTAGGGATAAAGTATATTATCCTCCAGCTTGCTATTAGTAAAATAATCTATGTTCAAACTCCAATTTTTTGTTCTATAGATCCAATCTTGATTCCCTGAATTTGTTGTCATATCTTAAGAGATAGGGGTTCAATCGCAAGGTCAAATAGAAGGGGAGAGAGCGGGCAACCCTGTCGGGTGCCTCTTTGAAGATTAATTAAATTAGATTCTAAGTGATTAACACTAAGTCTTGTTGAAGAATTTTCGCACAGATTGTTGACAAAGATCAAAAATTTATCTTTAAAACCAAAACGAGAGAGCGTGACTAAAAGATGTCCTTTTTCAGGGGGTCTTTCCCTTGCTTTAAGATTAAAGATGTGGTAGATGCAGCAAAAGACAGGGGAATGGGATTGTTCTCTGTATAAAAATGATTGAAATGATTTTGTAAATGAGGGGTGATAACCGGAGCCAGGATCTTATAAAACTCATTCGGTAGCACGTCCGGGCCGGGTGCTTTATCCAACCACAGCTCTTTAATAGACTGGAGTACCTCTTGTTCGGAGATGGGAGAGTTAATTCTGACCATTGAGTCCTCACTAATAGGTGGTTAATTAAGATCATTCCAAAATTGTTCTAATGCAGCCATCTCGGAGTTTCTAAAGGAGTAAATATCCTTATAGTAATCAGAAAAAATATCAAGGTTTTTTTCCAAGGTTTTAAATAAACTGTCATGTTCCGGTATTAATTTAATGGTAAAGTTTCCCCGAATATTTTTTACTAATTTAGCTAACAATTTGCCTGCTTTGTTACCATGACGGTAGAATTTGGCTTCTGTTTTTAAGTTGGTCTGGGCTGCTGACTGCATTAGGTAAATGTCTCTCTCTGTCATGGCTGAAGTATATGTTCTCCAATTCGATGGTGTAGATTGGCTTAGGTATCTATTATAAGCATTAGTAAGTGCTCTCAATACTTTGCTTTCTCTAGAAACGGCCTTCCTCTTAAATTCAGCCATATAGGCAATGATGTCCCCCCTTAGTACCGCCTTTCCAGCTTCCCAAAGCAAGATTGGATCCTCTACTGAACCTAGGTTCAAAGAGGTAAATTCGGTCATCTTAGCCCTTAGCCAATTTTTAAATTTTGAATTGTTAAATAGGAATTTTGGGGAAAAAATAATGTCTTTTATGCAAAGGAATTTCTAGAACAGTCGGGGCGTGATCTGAAATAGTAATTTGTGTGATTCTAGCTTTCACCCCAATTTTTAACAAATTATCACAGACTAAGAATAAGTCAATTCTAGAAAGGGAGTTGGCATTTCTAGCTTTACATGTAAAAATCTCTTTGTGCTGGGTGTTGTATCCTCCAAATAAAGAGCTAAATTTCTAAACAAGGTTTTAAACATTTTGGCCTCTAAATTATCTCTTTTTGATTTAAGATAAACACGAGCTTGGCTGGATCTGTCAAGGAGAACCTGAGGAGCCATGTTGAAGTCACCTGCCAGAATTATATTCCCTTCACCAAGGTGTAAAATTTTGGCTTGCAAGGTTTCCCAGAAATGTACCTCAAAGTGTATAGATAGAATTTGCAAGTTTAATTTTCAAAATGAAAAACCTACTTTCCGGGTAATGTGACACTGATATTACTTCATAAACTAAATTCTTCCCCAAAAGAATAGCCAACCCCCTTTTCCTGCCTACACTAGGCGTAGCAAAAACCTCCCTTACCCAGGAGAATTTTAATTTCAAAGATTCTTCAGCATTGAGATGGGTTTCCTGGAGAAAGGCAATGTCTGAGTTAAGCTTCCTCAGATGTGAAATAACCGCTTTACGTTTTATTGGGGGAGAGATACCCCAAATATTCCAGGAGGTTAATATAAAATTTTTGACTTAAGACATTTCTTAAGAGTAAAAAGAGAAGGAAGAAGAGGAGAGAGAAAAAAAAGAAAAGAGGGAGGGGAAGAAGCCCCCCTCCCTCTTCCGTTATCCTCTGTCTCATTCACTCTTAGAACCTGGCACAAAAATAAACAAGAAAAAAAAAAATATGTAAAATCCTGTGACCTTCTACTTGGTACAGTTTTCACTATAAGAGTCAAAAAAATATTGCCCATGCAGTTCGACTTTGAGTTTGGCAGGATAAATTGCTGATAGGTCCTCTTTAATTAAACTGCCACGTACTGGGGAGAGCTCCTTCCTTTTCAAGGATGTTTCATATGCAAAATCTTAAAATAGTAATATTTTAGTTTCTTTTAGGACAATAGGAGTATTTTTGCGATATAACTGCATAATCTTAACTTTGTCCTGAAAATTTAAATATCTCACTATTATAGGTCTTGGTCTTCAATTAGTGCCATCTGGTAAAGGAGATCTCCCCAGTCTGTGTGCTCTTTCCACAGATAGGCATAGCAGTTCCTGAGGAAAGTTAAGCAATTGTGGGAGAATCTCAGGGGTAAATTTCATTAAATCTGCATACTGTTTGGTTTCTAGAACCCCAATGACTCTTACATTATTTCTCCTTGAACGATTTTCTAAATCTTCAAGCTTGTTCTGTAGCTTTGTTAAGGAGAGAAAATGTGTCTGTATCCTAGTGTTCTGTATGTCTGTAAGGTCCTCTAGGTCAGACACCCTTTGTTCCACTTCCTGAATTCTTTTAGAAAACTGCCTGACCTCATTTGAGAGATTAAGCAAATATTGTTTGGTTTCTATTTTAAGTGATTCTAATTTAAGAGTTAAACCTTCTAGAATGTTATTAACTAGGGTTTGTGAGTCAATTATGTTGTTGTACCTTGTATTAGTTACTGTCTCAGAGTGCAATTCGACAAGGGTCTCAGATGAGTTTTTAGTCTTCCTATCTCTGGGTCTGGAAGCCATGGCTGGAGAAGAAGTCTTACTGTGAATAGGTGAACTTAAAAATTTGTCCATGCGTGAAGAGAATAGTGAAAAAAGAAGTGCCCAAACAAGGAGTGATTGAGTGCGCAAGTGACAGGAAAAAAAAAAAACAGAAAGGGGGGAAGTGAAAAAGTGAGGGAGTGCTATAGAAAAAAGCTGTGGTCGAGAGGTGAATTAAGACCAGCCGAGGGTTCCTGGCCTAGGAAAGGATGCAAAGACCCAAAAATTGGTAAATTGTCCCCTGCAAGGACTGAGAGCCAACAGTGTAAAGTGTTTAGGGGACAATGTTTTCTCCTAGAAATAATTAGCCTACGCATTTAACTTAATTACGAAGGCGCAAATATTAAGCTTAATAGCAAGAGTTGCACCCTAGAAAACAAGCAGTGAAGATAATCTATATGTTTTTAGGGACCCTGCCTAAGTACGGAGATCAGACAGAATCAGGCGCAGTCAAGTCAGTATGATAGTATAAAAACTACAAAGATGTCTAACCCTCCTATCCCCGTGATAACAGGGGATTTTTAATAAAAGTAGGAGCAATAAAGATTGCTGCGGATAAATTTAAAAGTAGTGGTGATTTATTGTAATTTAAGAGCTAGTCCGTGACAGGGTTAAGCCCACACTAAGATATTGTAGAACCTAGCCTACTACTAAGGAAACAATGTCCTATCATCATACAATTATCAATTCTTAGGCCTAAGTGAAAAAATCAATTTCCAGGTAATTCCTAAAGCAGGATTTTCCACAAATTTCAAGTGTGCTTTTTAAAGAAATGGGAGTAAGCCCCCTTAATTTGCACAGAGATTAACACCAAATATATGCAAATACTTTCACAAGTTATAAACAGCCTTAGCCAGCAATGTACCTTTGAGTAAGGAAATATCAGCTCTTATAACATTTAGCAAGTCCACTTCAGACTTTAACAGAACCAGGAGATGGTCTCTGCCTTGTAAGGGCACACCCATGTGTATAGATACTTAAATCCCCAGGTGATAGAGCAGTTTGTGGGTTTTTAGATAACTTGGGGAGTCAAATACATCCAGGAGACAGTACGGGAACAGTAAAAAACAAGGCCTTTGCCTATATAAAAAAAAAGAACCCCCAGATGTTTAAGACCCCTCTTATATACAAAGGGGACCTTAGGGGTAGGATAAGTGCAAATAGGTCTTGTTCTTTCCTTTCCTCCTAACTCCTTGAAGGGCTTTTAACTAACGAGCAAAACAGTTTTAGGTGTCCCCCTTTTGAGGAATAGTAGGGAGTGTGAGTGTAGTAAAGAAATGTAAAAGGGCTAGAAAAACCCTAATAAAGTTTTTCGGCCACAGGGACCATGCTGTTTGTGCGCTGCAGCTTAAATACTGTGTTGCGACCAGCTTAGATATGACAAGTAAAAAAGTTACTCCTGGTATTGGAGGTAAGTATAATAAGCCAGACGTACATCTAGTGGCTCTTATAAAGTAAATAGTTATCAGTCATGCCACAGGTGTCATCATGAGAAGGGAAAAAGGGGCGCTCTTTATAACTTAACCCCATGAACAACGGCTAGACAGGGAAGTGATAACTTGCTTGTATCTCAACAAATATTGAATGCTGGAAGGTGAACTACCAGCCGCTTACCACCTGGTACTTGGAGTCGGGCCAAACAAGCTGAGGGGAGTGCTTTTCCCAGACATGCCAGCTGCTTGTGATGAAGAGAAAAAGTAAATCCCGCCCCACGCAGCACCAGTGGGAGGGGGGATAACTGCCAATAGTAAAATCTGAGCCAAGACCTCCGCTTGGCAGCTCCAATTTTTTATGCAGCAGACTCGGCCACCGCTGAGATGAATTGCATGTACCCCCTCGTGCAGCACCAGTGGGAGGGGGGGCTACGTCACAGCCAAAGCAAGAGGACAGCAGTCCCAGCAAGATAGCCAGCCGAGCTTCTTCCAGTAAATTAGCGTGATGGAGTAACGCTAATAGGAGCTCCGGGTGGGTCCTTTCTCCACTTCCCTGTCTTCCTGAGTCACACAGGGTTCCTGGCACGAGTATTGGTGTCCTCCGCCTCGAATGCAGGGCTGGAGGAATCTTCAGATGAGCGCCTCAGCGTGACTTGCCGCAAATTAGTTTAGCGTTTCATAATGAAAACTAGGACATTTGCCCCAAAACGCACTACCATCTAAGTACTGTCTACGCTCCTGTGCACTACTAATATAGCAATAAAATAAGCCTGCAGTATATTGTTTATTACACAGGGACATGGCACACAATACAGTTTAACATTCCAGTTGCCTAAAAATATATTCAGTCCGCTTCTTGCAGATTTATCAAAATCACTAGTGATCTGTAAAGTGGAAAAAAACCTTGCTGCTATTACCTCTACCAATGCAACCAAGTATTCTACTGGAGTTACTGTCAGGGTGCCAGGAATCAGACTGAGACGAGAAGTGCAAAAATAATCACACCTTTATTAATAGCAAAAAATAATGAAAAGTCCACAAGTCAAATAACAAGCCAGGAGTCAAACCCAGAGCTGGTAGTCAGACGAGCCGAGTCAGGAGCCAAAGCGAATAGTCAGACAAGCTGAGTCAGGAGCCAAAGCGAGTAGTCAGAAGAGCCGGAATCAGGAACAAGGAGAACAGCAGAGTCAGGAACAAGCCAGGGATCAGGAACCAGGAGGGACGTCAGACAGCCAGGTAATGCACAGGAACAGGAAATCTCACAAACAGGTGTGAGACAACGCAAGGGCAAAGCATACTGAACAAAGGCCCTTTAAATAATAAGTAATGACATCACAATTCTGAGACTGCAACCTCTCTCACATGGATGATGTACACCAGTCTGTGCATAAAAGGGCATGCAGGAAATGAGCAGCATCACACACTATCCACCAGAGTCAGCAAGAGTAAAAAGATATACATAGGGCGACTCCTAGTGCAGAATTAGTAAGCAGAGTGTGAACCCACCAGCTTTACCCTTTAGAGATATACTCACAAAGTATAGAGCACACTGTAGTGCTAATGAAGCAAGCTGGGTATATTAAAAGTGGCCCAGCGCACATACCACTCCGGTGAAGGATAGTCCAATGTATTAAAATGCTCAGATAAAAAATCAAGGAGACTCCAGATATATATATAAAAAAACACTTTATATAAAGATATAACAGTGTACAATAAAAATCAGTAGAATTCGCTACGCGTTTCTCAGAGCTACCACTCTGTTTCCTCAGGCAAGTAATACTGATCTAAAACTGAAGTCTCCTATTTATACATCCTCAAATAAATTAAAACATTGGTCACACCCAATTTACCAATTACTTATGCAAATGTTGCTATGGTGACCTTCACAATACAAACTGACTTTTCTTGATACCAATATGTGAATATATAACCCATTGTATGCATAGATCTACTTTAACATATACAGCTAGTATCAAAACAAGTATGTGGCAGATAATACAATATATCTCATAAACATTTTGAAAGAAAACATATACAGTATGCACAATAATGTTTCAGCAAAAAAACAAATATAGCACTCATATAGTTGGTTCATTACATTTTCAACAATCTCTCTTTATGAAAGTGAATGCACTATTTATTTATATTTTATATGGTTAATAACTTCTTTATTTTCTGAGGATTTCTTTCCTCCCCTTTGCTCATAATACAAGGTTTAATTTATTTATTAATTAAAAGCATCAGCTAGTTTGTTTGTATCATGTATAAAGCTGTTAGCTTGTGGGTGTGTGTCATTAGCCTATCCCACACTTCCATATGTGTGGGTAATGGCTAGTGGGCGTGTATCATTTGTTGCCGGTCTTTAAATACAATTCCTCAACTTTCTTCCTAATATATTCTTACCCCTTTTGACATGATCTCCTACAATAAACTGTTTAAATGTTATCTAAATTGTTGTATTGTGCATATCGTAAGCTGATTTTGTGAAGGGCTATGTCTATTTGTTTAAGCTCCCTCTCTGATTTCACAATGTCAAGTAGGGGATAGTGTAGCATAAACCAATCGCGCATCACTATGTGTGTGAATCACAGCTTGTAGGCGTGTGTCTTCTATCGTCAAAAAAATAAATAAATAAACAATTGTCTATTTATTTAAGCTCCCTCTCTGATTTCACAATGTCAAATGTGTGGGGGGTAGTCCGTGGGCGTGTAGCATAAACCAATCATGCATCACTATGTGTGTGAGTCACAGCTTGTAGGCGTGTGTCTTCTATCGCCAAAAAAATAAATAAATAATAAATATACCATCTCAACTCTGTTAAGAAATACAATTCCCGATTCCTCACTACAACTCCTCAAACTAACCTAAGCTACCTACCATAATTAGTTGTTGTATTTAGTGGTTGCACGTCTAAGATTTCACATGTCCGCAACTGATAAATGAAATGTATTATTATTTTGGTGTATGAACTACTTTACTATTATGGTGTATTGATATAACCCTATGGCTATGTTCAAGATAGCATCAGCCAATTTATGTGGCCCTATGGTATTGCTGCTCTGTAAAAGCAGATCCTATCCTCACAGTACTCGTCAATTTTTACTGAATAATCATATTGAAAATAATGCCAATCTCGTTATCGTTGCGCTTCAATCTACTAGATGCATATACTAATATATTTATTATATATTAGTAACCTATATAGTGTTTATAAATAAAACCTTATAAAAAAAAATATGAATTATAGTCTCCCATTTTATGTGTGTACTTTCTGTGCCCTAGTGGATGAATTAATAAACTGTTCTATATGAAAAGACATGTAAAGGAAAATATGGGCACTCTATGTTATAAATAGTGATAATTCGTGAATTCTATGTGTGACTGGTGTTTAGTGCTCTAACTATATCTTATTTTATGTAAATAAATAAATATATATATATAAATTGATGTGCTATTGTAAAGACCTATAATAATGAATGTTCTATATGATGGTATCGAATGATATTACTATTAGCTGTTGGATGATAGAATATATATATAAGAATTAAAATAAAAATGAAAATGAAAAAGATAATGAAGAATAACTAAATAATACTAGTTCCTATGTGACTTGAGTGATAATATGTAAGTAGTATAACTATAATAATATAATGTGTATGACTATAGATATATCAATTCCTATGTGACTCAAATGATTGTATGTGTATAGTGTGACAGTGTTAAGTGTATATAATTAATATAATAAATTCTCTATGTGTATAAATATAAACAAAGTGTATGTTTATAGTATTCAAAATATGCATACCTCCATTAATGTGATTATATGTGTTTTATAGTGATATGATGCTTAAATGATTGTAAAAAAGATTGTAAAGACTGAATATATTCTCAAAATGAAACATTACTGGTATATTAAGTTATATACTAGGTGGTGACCTAAGGTGATCTATACTTACATTCCTTCTAAATAATATATATCAATATTAATGTGGATATGATCCATTATATACACATTAATATTAAGTATATTACTAATATGAGAGAATAGATATAAAGCTTGTATAACAGGACCCTCAAATTAAAAGATAGAATGAACTAAATGTTTATACTGGATTGATCTAAAAGGCTGCTGTATCTTTTACTTCATTGAGGCCTTCTGGATGTAAAGATGAAAATCTATAGATCCAGAAGGTCTCCCTTTGACGAAGTTTAATCATTCTATTTTGGGAATTACTAGCAGTCACTACCTCGAGTGGGGTTATCTTCATAAGGCATTTATTAGTGCCATGTAATGCTGTATGATGTCTAGAAGTACTGTATTTATCTAATCCTTTCATAATGCATCTGAGATGTTCAGACCATCTCTGTCTTATCATCCTGCAGGTGCGGCCTATATAATGTAGGCCACAGATGCAGGTGATACAATAGACCACATAAGTAGAACTGCATGTTATTTTTTGTGTTAATGTAAAAGTTTCCCCTGTGTTATTTACTTTGATGGTCTTTTGTCCATTGATTGTATATTTACACATACTGCATCTATTTTTGTGACATCTGAAAAAGCCTATTTTTGCACCTTGAGTGCTCCCTTGTATGCTTCCTCTATTAAATGGTGCATTTGTTTCCCTTTTGCACATCACTATCTTACTAGGTGCAAGTTTTTCCTTTATTGTTGGTGCTCTCCTAAAAGCGCATATTGGTTTCTCCCCTAAAATAGATCGCAGAACAGGGTCTTTCTTTAATAATGTCCAATGTTTAGATAAGATCTTTCTAATCTCCCTATGGTTGTCATTGTATCTCATAATGAATGTTGATTCATATCCTGAATCAAATATAGATTCTTTCTTCTTTTTACTAGTGAATAATTCATACCTATTTTGGGCACGTGCCCTATGGTAACTATGTTCAATGAGAGATGCAGGGTAATGTTTTTCCTTAAAACGATCTATGAGGGTCTGGCTTTGGATATCAAATGTATTAATATCTGTACAATTTCTTCGAATTCTTCTAAACTGACTGTATGGTATGTTTATTTTCCAACTGGAGTAATGGTTACTGTAATAGTCTAGTAAATTGTTGCTATCGACTGTTTTGAAAAAGGTGCATGATTCCACCTTATCATCTATGCCCCACATTAGGGAAACATCCAAAAAATCAATTTTATGTACTTGTACGTTCCATGTGAACTTAATCCCCATATTATTCATATTTAATTCATTCTGAAAGGCTGTCAGAGAATCCAATGGACCTTTCCATAAAAAAAGCAGATCATCTATATAACGGCCATAGAAGACCAGATTTTGCTCCCAGTTAGAATCATAGATGTAAATTGATTCAAAATAACCCATAAATAGGTTTGCAAAACTGGGAGCAAATCTGGTCCCCATGGCCGTCCCTTTAATTTGTATATAAAAGTTATCTAAAAACTGAAAATAATTATGGGTCAAAATAAAACTGATGAGTTCTAATATGTAATTTTTTTGAAGGTCCGACATATATATGTCTTCACTTAAAAAATAATCTATTGATTTTAACCCTATGTTATGTGCAATATTTGAGTAAAGTGAAGTGAAATCACAAGAGACCCAATACAAATTTTCTTCTTTTTTGATGTTGGAAAGTTTGATTAATAAATCAGTAGTGTCTCTAATGTAGGACCTTAGTTGTGATACATATTTTTGAAGATAAAAATCAATATATGAAGATAGATTGTCAGTGATACTGTTCATTCCTGCAATGATAGGCCTACCGGGTGGATTATTTAGTTGTTTATGTATTTTGGGTAGGTGATAATAATAAGGTATGTTCGGACTTTTGGGAATCAAATAAGTTTTTTCTTTTTTATTCAAAATGCCATTTGTATGTCCAAAATTAATCAATGTTATTAACTCTTTTGAAAAGTTGTCTGTGGGATCTTTTTCTAATTTATTATAATATTCTTTGTCAAGAACTATTCTGTATGCTTCATTAATATAATCCAGGTAGTTTTGGATGACTATCCCCCCGCCTTTGTCCGCCTGGCGGATGACTATGTTCTTATCTCTAGTAAGTTCCAAAAGGGCTTTCTTTTCATTGGGCCAGATATTACTATAATTGCTGTTGCGGATGGGAAGTTTTTCCAGATCTTCTAACACTAGACTTTGAAAAATATCAAGATATGCTGTATCCTCTCCTTTTGGATTAAATGAAGATGGTGGTGCAAAATTTGTGTGAATGACTCCCTCAAAAAGTTGTTCTGATAAATCTTCAGGATCAACATATATCACTGTTGTATTCCTACATGTTGGCATGTTATCTGTGAGAATGGGGATACCTATATTTCTATTTGTATGAAGTGATTTTTTTGCAAAATATCGTTGTAATGATAACTTTCTCGTGAATTTATTTAAATCCACATATATTTCAAACATCCTATGTGGATTTGAGGGGCAAAAACTTAGACCCTTACCCAAAATTCTTATTTGGTCATTAGTGAGAATTTTGTCGGATAAATTGAAAATACCTTTACTTAATTGTTGTAACTTTTCTTCCTGGGAGGCAATTCCCCTTCCCCTCCGTCCCCGTTTGTGTGTGTTTTTTTGTTTTTTCCTGGTTGTTGATAAGGTGTATTTTGCCCTTCCCTTCTCCATAGAGGTGCTAGGGGAATACGCTCCTCTAAAAAAGAAGAGGGATTATGTGGTATTGGTGAATTGTGTGTCTGTAAATTATCCCTATTGTTAGTGGGTTGATCTTCATATGTCCTATTACTGTTATTAGCGTTTACTCCATGGGTCCTTGGTGTTTCTGCTACATATTCCCTGGCTTGGTGTGTTCTATTATGATGTTGATTATCTCTATAATCAGATGAATGATTATCTCTATATTGATTATAAGTGGGTTTGTGTGTAGAATAGTGATGTGGCTGCTCTCTATAATGAGAGCTAGTGTTCTGTCTATTTTTATCTTGTTGGTCTCTTTGGCCTCTTTGATTGAAGTGTTGTCTATCATATTGTATGTAATTTTGATCATTAAGTGGTGTGAACCTATTTGAAATGGGTATCTGATAAGGTTGTTGTTCTCTATGTTCTCTAAAGTCTGTGTATACCGTGTTAGTTTTATTATTTTTTTGTTGTTGAAACTGGGTATTAGAATAATGTCTATTTCCCATGTATTGGGATCTATTAGAATAGTTTTGGTTTCTAAATCTATTTCTATTATGATGTGTCACTTTAGTCCAAGTAGATTCATCTGGCTCTTTATTCTCCTTCTTATTATAGGTATAAACTGTTCCCTTTGTGTAATCCTCATCATCCCTTTCCTTTTTCTTATTTTTTTTTTAAATAATTTCATCTTGATATTCATCAGTAGCTTTGATAGTTCTCTCATTGAGTGCTGAATATTCAGAATGATCTTTAAATTGTTCAAGTGATTTTTGGGTATTCTCAATTTTTAAGGCTATTTCCTCTGCTAATTTTTCTCTATGGGAAATCAAAATATCTATTAGATTAAAGGAACAGCTGTCCAGAGCTGAATACCATTTGTTAAGTAATATGTCATCTTCTTTAAATGAACAACTTTTCAGTAGTCTTAAACCTCTTGGTATTTGTTTTTTGTCTCTATAATATTTTCAATGAGTCAGAGTCAGCAAGAGAGATGAGTTAAATGGCTGCCAGCAGCACATGGCAAACAAAGCAGGGAAAAAACCCTGACCGTTACCAGCTGCACTGCTGCATTGTTTGTCAAATTTTAAATAATCTGAAATAATAATTCAGCTCATGTTCCTAGTTACAGTCAGTAATGTATCATTGAGACTTTAATTGGCCTTTGGGTTTTTGGATCTTATGCATAATTTTGCTCTTGGTAATATTACATTTTAGATTTCACTTATTTACCTCATGAAATCACCCATGCAAGACACTCTAAATGTATTAAAAGTTTGGTTTACATTTACTAAAAGGAATACAATCAACGTACACTAAAGCAAAACTGGTGACTGTGTGTGCTCAAATTGACAATAAGCTCTTATTACAAATATACAGCATGTATTAAAAAAGAAAATCTTAGCTGACCAGAAATCAGTAACAAATAGAGCTTTCAAGAAACCTATACATTTAAAAGCAACAGTTTAATTGTATTGTGTATCCATGTGTGCAACGGTAAATGCATATATTCATATTTAGATTTTTGAGTCTAACAGACTTCAGTAAAAGTGTAAATAAATCAATGACCATGCACACCTCCCAACTTTTTCTGAATACTGCCAGGGATGTCGGAGGTTAAAGCACTTGTGGTCAATGGCCCACTGGTATTTTGTGAGCTGGACGGTGTGTGGGAGGGGCGAGGTCATGTCTCTAGAATGGTATTGTGGGTGTCACACCGTTGTGTCAGGGTGTGGGCATAGGTGTGTCCAGTGCAGAATGAGCATGTCTAGTCACAGCAATGTGTGAGGCATTTTCAGTCCTTTAAAACAGTGACACCGCAGGGGCTGCAAGCTGGATGTGGGCCATACCTCCCCACCATAGGCAATTCTGCAGTATATGGTATGGTTGGGTGGTATAGATCTATGTAATATTCAAATGTTACATTTAACTATTCAGATGATATTTAATATTCACATGACAAAACACAGACAATTATGAAAAAAACACGTTTTTTTCTTTAATGTGGTCTTGGTGTAAATCTGGGTACATAAGTGGCACATAAGTGGCACATTCTTCATGCAAAAATCTGGGGAAATATGTTGATATTTACCTGCATAAAGATGAATAAGAATCTTTTCAACCAAAGTGAACATCTTAAAAAAACTCAGACTTGATTAATTCTCTATCGGGCATGAGGAAGCCTGCAACTGATATTTATGAAGCTGTGGTTTAAACCTCGGCTTCCTAAACCCTCTCTCTACCACCTCAAAAGTGGCTGATTAAAATCACGCCTGACTGATCCTACTAGGGTGATTGTTGAGCCCTACTCTAGTGCAACTGGTTGCAGTGTTGCTTGAGCAGATGCTCAAGGTGGACAGGTTTACTACCTGTGAACATTGTCAGTGATAATATTGTGAAAACTAATCCTTGGTAAATTGCAGTGAAACTGGTGATTTTGAAGGTAATTGTGGCATAAAACCTTACCTCTGACAACTTCCCGATTTCCACCCCTTTGGACCTAATGCAGACAAAAATAGAGGGTGGGAAGCCTAGTCAAAAAGGATGATCTTCCTGGAGTCTTTAAAATGCAATGCCATCCTGAAGTTTGCCCACAGGCTGAAATATTTAAATGAGATGACTCTAGAGTCATTCACCAGCTGTTCATGCTTTTGAAGTAATCAGTAAGGTAATCTGCTAAGTCATCACCCAGAAATTTTTACCTTAGCTGATGACTTTACAAGCCTGATGATGTCTGATGATGTGAAAATGACTTTTGATGATCATCAGATGACTCCAGGATGGTTTCTAAAGTAATCCTGTTTGTCTTGGGAAGCACACAAGAAGCAAGACTCTTTATAGTGTAACTATAGAATAACTATAAACCACATCAATATTGAAATATTATATGAACACACAACCATACACTTACATGACATACAAACAAAAACACACATACATTCACATACACACACACACAAAAATACACATGCACACACATACACACACACACAAAAATACACACGCACGCACACACACACACACACACACACATATACATACGTACATACACACACATGCACACGCATACACATACATGCACATAAACACACATACATAGAAATATATATGCACATACATATAGACAAACACAAATACATACGTACACACATATATATACATGCACACATATACATAAACAAACCCCCACATACACATACACACATGAAAACTTTTTGTTTTAAGACAATAATTGTAGGAAATTTGAGAAACAAAATACTTCTTTATTGCAGTGAATCAATACCCTGCACTGTCAGACAGTACTTATGCATCTTTATTTTACTTGCTGTACATATTCTGACAATGTACTCTGCAGACAGGACATTCGATATTGAGGGGCATAACTGTGTTCAAAGATGTTAAAAAAGTAAGAAGGAAAGTTAGCATTTACTTACTGTTCCCCTTCAGGTTTACTCATTGCTTGTTTCACATGATCTGCTGATGCTGTCTGCTTGAGGAAATATAGGCTGCGTTCGGTAAGTAAGGGAGCTTAGAAAAAACGTTTGCATGCGCAAAGGGATCTGCTGCACAATAATGGAGTACACAGATATAATTCATATGTGAGACGCTTCTATTTGCATGCAATATTTCTAATACCTTTTAAGTATTAGAAATATTGCATGGAAATAGAAACGTCTCACATATGAATTATATCTGTGTACTCCATTATTGTGCAGCAGATCCCTTTGCAGTTTTGCACATGCGAATGTTTATTATAAGCTCCCTTACTTGTGAAATTATTATTAAATTTACAACACTTATATATATATAGATGCAAAGAAGACAAGCACTCCAGATAATAGGTCACAAGTGCCTGGGGTGCAACAGATAGGATTGTAGAAGCAAAAAAAGGAGTGCACTCACCAGGACTTGTCAGAAATATATTCCTAATATGTGAACGTTTTCGGGGGTTTAGCCCCTTCCTCAGACATACAAAATACAAATGTGCAAAAACCCACACCAGACACCCTTAAGTTAGAAAAGCCATCCAATCACACGCTATCCAGGGCAGGGTGCCACCCACACAGTAGCAACACCCACCTAGCAACGAGTGTGAATGGCCCAAATACAAACAAGTACAATATGAAATACAGCAGGATTGCAAAATCAGCTGATGTAAATAGGATCAAAATGCATGGTTAGAAGCATACAAAAATCATCATGTAATGCACGTCATAGGTATGTCATGAAAGAGCATATACAAGATAAGCGAGCAGAGAAACAAGAGAAAAAGAAGAACATAAATCAGCCACAAGCCATATATCCTATAAATCACATATATCACAGTGTCTCCAGATTGGCCTGATTGGATAACCTTTCTAACTTAAGGGTGTCTGGTGTGGGTTTTTGCACATCTGTATTTTGTATGTCTGAGGAACGGGTTAAACCCCCGAAAACGTTCACATATTAGGAATACATTTCTGAAAACTCCTGGTGAGTGCACTCCTTTTTTTGCTTCTACAATCCTATCTGTTGCACCCCTGGCACTTGTGACCTGTTATCTGGAGTGCTTGTCTTCTTTGCATCTATACCTGAACTTTGGCTACAGCACCCGTCTCCATTTAGGATTACAACATCAGACATAACGGTTCTTTTTTACTTTTACTATTCACTTGGGAGGTGGGTTTCCACAATACAGCAGGATCTGGCTCTTTTGGGGCCCAGCATACCATGGTATGATACAACAGGAGCTAACCATACCCACAGAGGACACAGTAGCGGGAGATACCACCTTTCACTTTACAGAGGAGGATGCAACCCAAATTCTTTTTTTTCTGCCTACAGGCCCAGCTACTGAGAAGCCACTTTATGTATATACACACCTGTTAAAACTTAAGCAAAGGGAAAAGGATTTAATTCTACATGGCACTTTCCTATCTGAAAATAATAGGAAGGGATTCATACCCAGGGGATTCAGGATACGAAATGTCCCCACTTTGAAAAGAGCGAATCCAGCTTTTTGCGACAGATGGTGCCAGATTCTGAATAAATGCTCAATGGACCTAATCCTGCTTGTTATACAGGAGGTGTCTAGGCTTTTGGCACAAACCAGGGCAGAAATAACACAGTATGAGCAACTCCACCTGAATAAACTTCAGTCCGATACCTCCACGGAATGGATCAAGAAACTAAAAGAAGACCTCACTAAATATGAGATAGAACTCATTGACTTAAAAAACAACAAAATGGAAATAGTGATTGAAGATTACCGTGACAAAAGGGTATACAGATGGCTGCAGACAGGACAAGAGAGACAGAGGGACCATTACTCTAGGCCCAGACGACAACGGTACCAGAGACCACGTCACCTGAACACTGTGGACAGCTCAGGTTCAGGTTTAGAGGGAGAACAAACAACAGGTCCGGCTCAGGACACCCTGGAGGTGCCAAGTGGAGTACAAACGAGGTCAAAAAATGGGCTAGGCTGAGGGCCCATACAAGGTGGGGGGTTTGTACAGAAGACCCCCACGGCAGCGAAGATACTAACAGAGACACATTGTGGTTAATCTAAGCAACCACATACTGACTCAGATTGAACATCGGGTCCTCAACAAAGGACTGTCTTTTATTCCTACCTGCCAATCAAACAGCTTTGACCTTTTTGTGGATCACCAATGGTTCTAAATACAACTCCGACTCAAAGAAAGATTCCAGGGACAGGAATCTGAAATGGAACAATTTCGTAAGAAGTCTACGTATGACCCTGGCTCCCAGAATGCGAGCATACAGACATATGCACACCTAATACAATCCAGTATGGAACAATCTATCGAAAAAAACAGGAACAACACCTTCAATAACCTCAGCAAGGAAGAAAGACTTGCTCTTAAGCTACTCACAGAGGATGACACTATCATCATCAGAGAGGTGGACAAGGGTGGTGCTTTGGTCCTACTGAACTACTGTGACTATAGGACTGAAATCCTTAGCCAACTGTACGATGTACTAATGTACTCCATATTACCAGGGGATCCTACCAATTCATACAAAAAAGAAATTGATTCCTACCTCATGGAACTATCGGAACTTAATATTATCAACCAACCTTTGTTGGAATTTCTGATGGTAAGTCACCCTAGAATTCCAATTCTATATACTTTACCTAAAATACACAAGAGCATGGCTAAACCTCCTGGCAGACCCATTGTGTCTGCAGTGGGCTCTCTCTTACAGCCCATAGAATGCTTTGTGGACTTCTTTCTACAACCTTTGGTCAGAGACATGAATAGCTTTCTACAGGATTCCTCAATGCTACTGGAACGTCTATCCACTATTCAATGTACTGAAGGGGATCTGCTGGTGACACTGGATGTCACCAGTCTCTACACTATAATACATCAGAATGATGGGATTCAGGCTATCAGACAACACCTTCTGAAATACCCCTACGTGGGGCCTCCGGTAGAGGTGCTGGTTCACTTGCTGGAGTTTTGCCTAGAAACCAACTATTTCAAGTTTGAAAAGCAATTCTTTCTCCAACTACAAGGGACTGCAATGGGGTTGAATGTGGCACCCTCATATGCCAACCTCTACATGGCACAATTTGAAACTATGGATACAGATCTATTCAAGGACCAGGGAAAAAATTCTACAAACGCTACATAGATGATCTGCTGCTCATTTGGAGCGGTTCCAAGGAAGAACTACAATTCTGGTACGAGCAACTAAACATGACATCTGTGGTCTTGAAATTTAAAATGCAGTACTCGGAATCCTCCATAGATTTCCTGGATGTACGATTGTTCAAAGATACACAAAAATTACACTCAACTCTTTTCAGAAAAGAAACCGACAGGAACTCCCTACTGGATTGTACGTCCTGTCACCCACCTGCGCTTAAGAGCGCCTTACCATCATTGCAACTGCAACGTGTCATAAGAAACAACTCAATGGATTTGAACAAGGAAGCACAACTACTTCAAATGGAAAATAGATTTACACAACAGGGATATCCTCCCAAACTGCTCAAGACCCAGATACTCCAACTCCTAACAGAGCAGGAGATTACCAGGGATGACCGGAATGTTGAAAGGATGACCTTTGTAACCACTTACACAGGTGACAAACAGCAAATTAACAAACACCTACATGACAACTGGCATGTTATCACCACTGACCCAGCGTTACCCTTCAAACAGATGACCCCCCAAGAATTGGTTTCAGAAGGTCTAGA